>NW_027466647.1:17500-30000 GCF_050575085.1 Anarhichas minor
ACTGTTGCAAAGACAGGAATCCAAGCTTTAATTTGATGTGCTTGATGTTTAACTTGAAACACGTCTGACCAAAATCCAGCCAGCTGCATTGGACGGTCACTTCATGACAATTTTTGGACTGGGAGAAGGGAAATGTTACAGTAACTCAATCGAATGCTAAAAGCCGAGGGAAAGTGGTACAGCAACCCTCTTGGACTCTTTTAGAAGGTGTGAATCTCAGCTTTACAATGCAGTATGACTTTAGGAAAACGGATGAGGCTATCATATAAATTAGGCTTATTAGAGACGGCTGATTGGACCGACATTTGACCCAGCAATGATTTTTGGACTGGGAGCAGGGAATTGTTGCAGTAACTCAATCGAATGCTAAAAGCCGACACAAAGTGGTACAGCAACCCTCTTAGACTCTTTTAGAAGGTGTGCATCTCAGCTTTAAAATGCAGTATGACTTTAGGAAAACGGATGAGGCTAGCCGAGGACAATGCTGACTTAATATAGGCAACAGATTCGAATTCAGAATTGCCTCCCAATGGCCAGTAGTATTGTCCACACTAAAAGTCTGTTCACCAGCAGCCAGGTTTTGACTGGATAGAAAGACTATAACTGTTGCAAAGACAGGAATCCAAGCTTTAATTTGATGTGCTTGATGTTTAACTTGAAACACGTCTGACCAAAATCCAGCCAGCTGCATTGGACGGTCACTTCATGACAATTTTTGGACTGGGAGAAGGGAAATGTTACAGTAACTCAATCGAATGCTAAAAGCCGAGGGAAAGTGGTACAGCAACCCTCTTGGACTCTTTTAGAAGGTGTGAATCTCAGCTTTACAATGCAGTATGACTTTAGGAAAACGGATGAGGCTATCATATAAATTAGGCTTATTAGAGACGGCTGATTGGACCGACATTTGACCCAGCAATGATTTTTGGACTGGGAGCAGGGAATTGTTGCAGTAACTCAATCGAATGCTAAAAGCCGACACAAAGTGGTACAGCAACCCTCTTAGACTCTTTTAGAAGGTGTGAATCTCAGCTTTAAAATGCAGTATGACTTTAGGAAAACGGATGAGGCTAGCCGAGGACAATGCTGACTTAATATAGGCAACAGATTCGAATTCAGAATTGCCTCCCAATGGCCAGTAGTATTGTCCACACTAAAAGTCTGTTCACCAGCAGCCAGGTTTTGACTGGATAGAAAGACTATAACTGTTGCAAAGACAGGAATCCAAGCTTTAATTTGATGTGCTTGATGTTTAACTTGAAACACGTCTGACCAAAATCCAGCCAGCTGCATTGGACGGTCACTTCATGACAATTTTTGGACTGGGAGAAGGGAAATGTTACAGTAACTCAATCGAATGCTAAAAGCCGAGGGAAAGTGGTACAGCAACCCTCTTGGACTCTTTTAGAAGGTGTGCATCTCAGCTTTAAAATGCAGTATGACTTTAGGAAAACGGATGAGGCTAGCCGAGGACAATGCTGACTTAATATAGGCAACAGATTCGAATTCAGAATTGCCTCCCAATGGCCAGTAGTATTGTCCACACTAAAAGTCTGTTCACCAGCAGCCAGGTTTTGACTGGATAGAAAGACTATAACTGTTGCAAAGACAGGAATCCAAGCTTTAATTTGATGTGCTTGATGTTTAACTTGAAACACGTCTGACCAAAATCCAGCCAGCTGCATTGGACGGTCACTTCATGACAATTTTTGGACTGGGAGAAGGGAAATGTTACAGTAACTCAATCGAATGCTAAAAGCCGAGGGAAAGTGGTACAGCAACCCTCTTGGACTCTTTTAGAAGGTGTGAATCTCAGCTTTACAATGCAGTATGACTTTAGGAAAACGGATGAGGCTATCATATAAATTAGGCTTATTAGAGACGGCTGATTGGACCGACATTTGACCCAGCAATGATTTTTGGACTGGGAGCAGGGAATTGTTGCAGTAACTCAATCGAATGCTAAAAGCCGACACAAAGTGGTACAGCAACCCTCTTAGACTCTTTTAGAAGGTGTGCATCTCAGCTTTAAAATGCAGTATGACTTTAGGAAAACGGATGAGGCTAGCCGAGGACAATGCTGACTTAATATAGGCAACAGATTCGAATTCAGAATTGCCTCCCAATGGCCAGTAGTATTGTCCACACTAAAAGTCTGTTCACCAGCAGCCAGGTTTTGACTGGATAGAAAGACTATAACTGTTGCAAAGACAGGAATCCAAGCTTTAATTTGATGTGCTTGATGTTTAACTTGAAACACGTCTGACCAAAATCCAGCCAGCTGCATTGGACGGTCACTTCATGACAATTTTTGGACTGGGAGAAGGGAAATGTTACAGTAACTCAATCGAATGCTAAAAGCCGAGGGAAAGTGGTACAGCAACCCTCTTGGACTCTTTTAGAAGGTGTGAATCTCAGCTTTACAATGCAGTATGACTTTAGGAAAACGGATGAGGCTATCATATAAATTAGGCTTATTAGAGACGGCTGATTGGACCGACATTTGACCCAGCAATGATTTTTGGACTGGGAGCAGGGAATTGTTGCAGTAACTCAATCGAATGCTAAAAGCCGACACAAAGTGGTACAGCAACCCTCTTAGACTCTTTTAGAAGGTGTGAATCTCAGCTTTAAAATGCAGTATGACTTTAGGAAAACGGATGAGGCTAGCCGAGGACAATGCTGACTTAATATAGGCAACAGATTCGAATTCAGAATTGCCTCCCAATGGCCAGTAGTATTGTCCACACTAAAAGTCTGTTCACCAGCAGCCAGGTTTTGACTGGATAGAAAGACTATAACTGTTGCAAAGACAGGAATCCAAGCTTTAATTTGATGTGCTTGATGTTTAACTTGAAACACGTCTGACCAAAATCCAGCCAGCTGCATTGGACGGTCACTTCATGACAATTTTTGGACTGGGAGAAGGGAAATGTTACAGTAACTCAATCGAATGCTAAAAGCCGAGGGAAAGTGGTACAGCAACCCTCTTGGACTCTTTTAGAAGGTGTGCATCTCAGCTTTAAAATGCAGTATGACTTTAGGAAAACGGATGAGGCTAGCCGAGGACAATGCTGACTTAATATAGGCAACAGATTCGAATTCAGAATTGCCTCCCAATGGCCAGTAGTATTGTCCACACTAAAAGTCTGTTCACCAGCAGCCAGGTTTTGACTGGATAGAAAGACTATAACTGTTGCAAAGACAGGAATCCAAGCTTTAATTTGATGTGCTTGATGTTTAACTTGAAACACGTCTGACCAAAATCCAGCCAGCTGCATTGGACGGTCACTTCATGACAATTTTTGGACTGGGAGAAGGGAAATGTTACAGTAACTCAATCGAATGCTAAAAGCCGAGGGAAAGTGGTACAGCAACCCTCTTGGACTCTTTTAGAAGGTGTGAATCTCAGCTTTACAATGCAGTATGACTTTAGGAAAACGGATGAGGCTATCATATAAATTAGGCTTATTAGAGACGGCTGATTGGACCGACATTTGACCCAGCAATGATTTTTGGACTGGGAGCAGGGAATTGTTGCAGTAACTCAATCGAATGCTAAAAGCCGACACAAAGTGGTACAGCAACCCTCTTAGACTCTTTTAGAAGGTGTGAATCTCAGCTTTAAAATGCAGTATGACTTTAGGAAAACGGATGAGGCTAGCCGAGGACAATGCTGACTTAATATAGGCAACAGATTCGAATTCAGAATTGCCTCCCAATGGCCAGTAGTATTGTCCACACTAAAAGTCTGTTCACCAGCAGCCAGGTTTTGACTGGATAGAAAGACTATAACTGTTGCAAAGACAGGAATCCAAGCTTTAATTTGATGTGCTTGATGTTTAACTTGAAACACGTCTGACCAAAATCCAGCCAGCTGCATTGGACGGTCACTTCATGACAATTTTTGGACTGGGAGAAGGGAAATGTTACAGTAACTCAATCGAATGCTAAAAGCCGAGGGAAAGTGGTACAGCAACCCTCTTTGACTCTTTTAGAAGGTGTGAATCTCAGCTTTACAATGCAGTATGACTTTAGGAAAACGGATGAGGCTATCATATAAATTAGGCTTATTAGAGACGGCTGATTGGACCGACATTTGACCCAGCAATGATTTTTGGACTGGGAGCAGGGAATTGTTGCAGTAACTCAATCGAATGCTAAAAGCCGACACAAAGTGGTACAGCAACCCTCTTAGACTCTTTTAGAAGGTGTGAATCTCAGCTTTAAAATGCAGTATGACTTTAGGAAAACGGATGAGGCTAGCCGAGGACAATGCTGACTTAATATAGGCAACAGATTCGAATTCAGAATTGCCTCCCAATGGCCAGTAGTATTGTCCACACTAAAAGTCTGTTCACCAGCAGCCAGGTTTTGACTGGATAGAAAGACTATAACTGTTGCAAAGACAGGAATCCAAGCTTTAATTTGATGTGCTTGATGTTTAACTTGAAACACGTCTGACCAAAATCCAGCCAGCTGCATTGGACGGTCACTTCATGACAATTTTTGGACTGGGAGAAGGGAAATGTTACAGTAACTCAATCGAATGCTAAAAGCCGAGGGAAAGTGGTACAGCAACCCTCTTGGACTCTTTTAGAAGGTGTGAATCTCAGCTTTACAATGCAGTATGACTTTAGGAAAACGGATGAGGCTAGCCGAGGACAAAGCTGACTTAATATAGGCAACAGATTCGAATTCAGAATTGCCTCCAAATGGCCAGTAGTATTGTCCACACTAAAAGTCTGTTCACCAGCAGCCAGGTTTTGACTGGATAGAAAGACTATAACTGTTGCAAAGACAGGAATCCAAGCTTTAATTTGATGTGCTTGATGTTTAACTTGAAACACGTCTGACCAAAATCCAGCCAGCTGCATTGGACGGTCACTTCATGACAATTTTTGGACTGGGAGAAGGGAAATGTTACAGTAACTCAATCGAATGCTAAAAGCCGAGGGAAAGTGGTACAGCAACCCTCTTGGACTCTTTTAGAAGGTGTGAATCTCAGCTTTACAATGCAGTATGACTTTAGGAAAACGGATGAGGCTATCATATAAATTAGGCTTATTAGAGACGGCTGATTGGACCGACATTTGACCCAGCAATGATTTTTGGACTGGGAGCAGGGAATTGTTGCAGTAACTCAATCGAATGCTAAAAGCCGACACAAAGTGGTACAGCAACCCTCTTAGACTCTTTTAGAAGGTGTGAATCTCAGCTTTAAAATGCAGTATGATTTTAGGAAAACGGATGAGGCTAGCCGAGGACAATGCTGACTTAATATAGGCAACAGATTCGAATTCAGAATTGCCTCCCAATGGCCAGTAGTATTGTCCACACTAAAAGTCTGTTCACCAGCAGCCAGGTTTTGACTGGATAGAAAGACTATAACTGTTGCAAAGACAGGAATCCAAGCTTTAATTTGATGTGCTTGATGTTTAACTTGAAACACGTCTGACCAAAATCCAGCCAGCTGCATTGGACGGTCACTTCATGACAATTTTTGGACTGGGAGAAGGGAAATGTTACAGTAACTCAATCGAATGCTAAAAGCCGAGGGAAAGTGGTACAGCAACCCTCTTGGACTCTTTTAGAAGGTGTGAATCTCAGCTTTACAATGCAGTATGACTTTAGGAAAACGGATGAGGCTAGCCGAGGACAAAGCTGACTTAATATAGGCAACAGATTCGAATTCAGAATTGCCTCCAAATGGCCAGTAGTATTGTCCACACTAAAAGTCTGTTCACCAGCAGCCAGGTTTTGACTGGATAGAAAGACTATAACTGTTGCAAAGACAGGAATCCAAGCTTTAATTTGATGTGCTTGATGTTTAACTTGAAACACGTCTGACCAAAATCCAGCCAGCTGCATTGGACGG
The DNA here is from genome assembly GCF_050575085.1 of Anarhichas minor. Taxonomy (NCBI): domain Eukaryota; kingdom Metazoa; phylum Chordata; class Actinopteri; order Perciformes; family Anarhichadidae; genus Anarhichas; species Anarhichas minor. The sequence goes on from NW_027466647.1 coordinate 23,379, forward strand.
TCACTTCATGACAATTTTTGGACTGGGAGAAGGGAAATGTTACAGTAACTCAATCGAATGCTAAAAGCCGAGGGAAAGTGGTACAGCAACCCTCTTTGACTCTTTTAGAAGGTGTGAATCTCAGCTTTACAATGCAGTATGACTTTAGGAAAACGGATGAGGCTATCATATAAATTAGGCTTATTAGAGACGGCTGATTGGACCGACATTTGACCCAGCAATGATTTTTGGACTGGGAGCAGGGAATTGTTGCAGTAACTCAATCGAATGCTAAAAGCCGACACAAAGTGGTACAGCAACCCTCTTAGACTCTTTTAGAAGGTGTGAATCTCAGCTTTAAAATGCAGTATGACTTTAGGAAAACGGATGAGGCTAGCCGAGGACAATGCTGACTTAATATAGGCAACAGATTCGAATTCAGAATTGCCTCCCAATGGCCAGTAGTATTGTCCACACTAAAAGTCTGTTCACCAGCAGCCAGGTTTTGACTGGATAGAAAGACTATAACTGTTGCAAAGACAGGAATCCAAGCTTTAATTTGATGTGCTTGATGTTTAACTTGAAACACGTCTGACCAAAATCCAGCCAGCTGCATTGGACGGTCACTTCATGACAATTTTTGGACTGGGAGAAGGGAAATTTTACAGTAACTCAATCGAATGCTAAAAGCCGACGGAAAGTGGTACAGCAACCCTCTTAGACTCTTTTAGAAGGTGTGAATCTCAGCTTTAAAATGCAGTATGACTTTAGGAAAACGGATGAGGCTATCACGTAAATTAAGTCTTATTAGAGACGGCTGATTGGACCGACATTTGACCCAGCAATGATTTTTGGACTGGGAGCAGGGAAATGTTGCAGTAACTCAATCGAATGCTAAAAGCCGACACAAAGTGGTACAGCAACCCTCTTGGACTCTTTTAGAAGGTGTGAATCTCAGCTTTAAAATGCAGTATGACTTTAGGAAAACGGATGAGGCTAGCCGAGGACAATGCTGACTTAATATAGGCAACAGATTCGAATTCAGAATTGCCTCCAAATGGCCAGTAGTATTGTCCACACTAAAAGTCTGTTCACCAGCAGCCAGGTTTTGACTGGATAGAAAGACTATAACTGTTGCAAAGACAGGAATCCAAGCTTTAATTTGATGTGCTTGATGTTTAACTTGAAACACGTCTGACCAAAATACAGCCAGCTGCATTGGACGGTCACTTCATGACAATTTTTGGACTGGGAGAAGGGAAATGTTACAGTAACTCAATCGAATGCTAAAAGCCGAGGGAAAGTGGTACAGCAACCCTCTTGGACTCTTTTAGAAGGTGTGAATCTCAGCTTTACAATGCAGTATGACTTTAGGAAAACGGATGAGGCTAGCCGAGGACAAAGCTGACTTAATATAGGCAACAGATTCGAATTCAGAATTGCCTCCAAATGGCCAGTAGTATTGTCCACACTAAAAGTCTGTTCACCAGCAGCCAGGTTTTGACTGGATAGAAAGACTATAACTGTTGCAAAGACAGGAATCCAAGCTTTAATTTGATGTGCTTGATGTTTAACTTGAAACACGTCTGACCAAAATCCAGCCAGCTGCATTGGACGGTCACTTCATGACAATTTTTGGACTGGGAGAAGGGAAATGTTACAGTAACTCAATCGAATGCTAAAAGCCGAGGGAAAGTGGTACAGCAACCCTCTTTGACTCTTTTAGAAGGTGTGAATCTCAGCTTTACAATGCAGTATGACTTTAGGAAAACGGATGAGGCTATCATATAAATTAGGCTTATTAGAGACGGCTGATTGGACCGACATTTGACCCAGCAATGATTTTTGGACTGGGAGCAGGGAATTGTTGCAGTAACTCAATCGAATGCTAAAAGCCGACACAAAGTGGTACAGCAACCCTCTTAGACTCTTTTAGAAGGTGTGAATCTCAGCTTTAAAATGCAGTATGACTTTAGGAAAACGGATGAGGCTAGCCGAGGACAATGCTGACTTAATATAGGCAACAGATTCGAATTCAGAATTGCCTCCCAATGGCCAGTAGTATTGTCCACACTAAAAGTCTGTTCACCAGCAGCCAGGTTTTGACTGGATAGAAAGACTATAACTGTTGCAAAGACAGGAATCCAAGCTTTAATTTGATGTGCTTGATGTTTAACTTGAAACACGTCTGACCAAAATCCAGCCAGCTGCATTGGACGGTCACTTCATGACAATTTTTGGACTGGGAGAAGGGAAATGTTACAGTAACTCAATCGAATGCTAAAAGCCGAGGGAAAGTGGTACAGCAACCCTCTTGGACTCTTTTAGAAGGTGTGAATCTCAGCTTTACAATGCAGTATGACTTTAGGAAAACGGATGAGGCTAGCCGAGGACAAAGCTGACTTAATATAGGCAACAGATTCGAATTCAGAATTGCCTCCAAATGGCCAGTAGTATTGTCCACACTAAAAGTCTGTTCACCAGCAGCCAGGTTTTGACTGGATAGAAAGACTATAACTGTTGCAAAGACAGGAATCCAAGCTTTAATTTGATGTGCTTGATGTTTAACTTGAAACACGTCTGACCAAAATCCAGCCAGCTGCATTGGACGGTCACTTCATGACAATTTTTGGACTGGGAGAAGGGAAATGTTACAGTAACTCAATCGAATGCTAAAAGCCGAGGGAAAGTGGTACAGCAACCCTCTTGGACTCTTTTAGAAGGTGTGAATCTCAGCTTTACAATGCAGTATGACTTTAGGAAAACGGATGAGGCTATCATATAAATTAGGCTTATTAGAGACGGCTGATTGGACCGACATTTGACCCAGCAATGATTTTTGGACTGGGAGCAGGGAATTGTTGCAGTAACTCAATCGAATGCTAAAAGCCGACACAAAGTGGTACAGCAACCCTCTTAGACTCTTTTAGAAGGTGTGAATCTCAGCTTTAAAATGCAGTATGATTTTAGGAAAACGGATGAGGCTAGCCGAGGACAATGCTGACTTAATATAGGCAACAGATTCGAATTCAGAATTTCCTCCCAATGGCCAGTAGTATTGTCCACACTAAAAGTCTGTTCACCAGCAGCCAGGTTTTGACTGGATAGAAAGACTATAACTGTTGCAAAGACAGGAATCCAAGCTTTAATTTGATGTGCTTGATGTTTAACTTGAAACACGTCTGACCAAAATCCAGCCAGCTGCATTGGACGGTCACTTCATGACAATTTTTGGACTGGGAGAAGGGAAATGTTACAGTAACTCAATCGAATGCTAAAAGCCGAGGGAAAGTGGTACAGCAACCCTCTTGGACTCTTTTAGAAGGTGTGAATCTCAGCTTTACAATGCAGTATGACTTTAGGAAAACGGATGAGGCTAGCCGAGGACAAAGCTGACTTAATATAGGCAACAGATTCGAATTCAGAATTGCCTCCAAATGGCCAGTAGTATTGTCCACACTAAAAGTCTGTTCACCAGCAGCCAGGTTTTGACTGGATAGAAAGACTATAACTGTTGCAAAGACAGGAATCCAAGCTTTAATTTGATGTGCTTGATGTTTAACTTGAAACACGTCTGACCAAAATCCAGCCAGCTGCATTGGACGGTCACTTCATGACAATTTTTGGACTGGGAGAAGGGAAATGTTACAGTAACTCAATCGAATGCTAAAAGCCGAGGGAAAGTGGTACAGCAACCCTCTTTGACTCTTTTAGAAGGTGTGAATCTCAGCTTTACAATGCAGTATGACTTTAGGAAAACGGATGAGGCTATCATATAAATTAGGCTTATTAGAGACGGCTGATTGGACCGACATTTGACCCAGCAATGATTTTTGGACTGGGAGCAGGGAATTGTTGCAGTAACTCAATCGAATGCTAAAAGCCGACACAAAGTGGTACAGCAACCCTCTTAGACTCTTTTAGAAGGTGTGAATCTCAGCTTTAAAATGCAGTATGACTTTAGGAAAACGGATGAGGCTAGCCGAGGACAATGCTGACTTAATATAGGCAACAGATTCGAATTCAGAATTGCCTCCCAATGGCCAGTAGTATTGTCCACACTAAAAGTCTGTTCACCAGCAGCCAGGTTTTGACTGGATAGAAAGACTATAACTGTTGCAAAGACAGGAATCCAAGCTTTAATTTGATGTGCTTGATGTTTAACTTGAAACACGTCTGACCAAAATCCAGCCAGCTGCATTGGACGGTCACTTCATGACAATTTTTGGACTGGGAGAAGGGAAATTTTACAGTAACTCAATCGAATGCTAAAAGCCGACGGAAAGTGGTACAGCAACCCTCTTAGACTCTTTTAGAAGGTGTGAATCTCAGCTTTAAAATGCAGTATGACTTTAGGAAAACGGATGAGGCTATCACGTAAATTAAGTCTTATTAGAGACGGCTGATTGGACCGACATTTGACCCAGCAATGATTTTTGGACTGGGAGCAGGGAAATGTTGCAGTAACTCAATCGAATGCTAAAAGCCGACACAAAGTGGTACAGCAACCCTCTTGGACTCTTTTAGAAGGTGTGAATCTCAGCTTTAAAATGCAGTATGACTTTAGGAAAACGGATGAGGCTAGCCGAGGACAATGCTGACTTAATATAGGCAACAGATTCGAATTCAGAATTGCCTCCAAATGGCCAGTAGTATTGTCCACACTAAAAGTCTGTTCACCAGCAGCCAGGTTTTGACTGGATAGAAAGACTATAACTGTTGCAAAGACAGGAATCCAAGCTTTAATTTGATGTGCTTGATGTTTAACTTGAAACACGTCTGACCAAAATACAGCCAGCTGCATTGGACGGTCACTTCATGACAATTTTTGGACTGGGAGAAGGGAAATGTTACAGTAACTCAATCGAATGCTAAAAGCCGAGGGAAAGTGGTACAGCAACCCTCTTGGACTCTTTTAGAAGGTGTGAATCTCAGCTTTACAATGCAGTATGACTTTAGGAAAACGGATGAGGCTAGCCGAGGACAAAGCTGACTTAATATAGGCAACAGATTCGAATTCAGAATTGCCTCCAAATGGCCAGTAGTATTGTCCACACTAAAAGTCTGTTCACCAGCAGCCAGGTTTTGACTGGATAGAAAGACTATAACTGTTGCAAAGACAGGAATCCAAGCTTTAATTTGATGTGCTTGATGTTTAACTTGAAACACGTCTGACCAAAATCCAGCCAGCTGCATTGGACGGTCACTTCATGACAATTTTTGGACTGGGAGAAGGGAAATGTTACAGTAACTCAATCGAATGCTAAAAGCCGAGGGAAAGTGGTACAGCAACCCTCTTTGACTCTTTTAGAAGGTGTGAATCTCAGCTTTACAATGCAGTATGACTTTAGGAAAACGGATGAGGCTATCATATAAATTAGGCTTATTAGAGACGGCTGATTGGACCGACATTTGACCCAGCAATGATTTTTGGACTGGGAGCAGGGAATTGTTGCAGTAACTCAATCGAATGCTAAAAGCCGACACAAAGTGGTACAGCAACCCTCTTAGACTCTTTTAGAAGGTGTGAATCTCAGCTTTAAAATGCAGTATGACTTTAGGAAAACGGATGAGGCTAGCCGAGGACAATGCTGACTTAATATAGGCAACAGATTCGAATTCAGAATTGCCTCCCAATGGCCAGTAGTATTGTCCACACTAAAAGTCTGTTCACCAGCAGCCAGGTTTTGACTGGATAGAAAGACTATAACTGTTGCAAAGACAGGAATCCAAGCTTTAATTTGATGTGCTTGATGTTTAACTTGAAACACGTCTGACCAAAATCCAGCCAGCTGCATTGGACGGTCACTTCATGACAATTTTTGGACTGGGAGAAGGGAAATGTTACAGTAACTCAATCGAATGCTAAAAGCCGAGGGAAAGTGGTACAGCAACCCTCTTGGACTCTTTTAGAAGGTGTGAATCTCAGCTTTACAATGCAGTATGACTTTAGGAAAACGGATGAGGCTATCATATAAATTAGGCTTATTAGAGACGGCTGATTGGACCGACATTTGACCCAGCAATGATTTTTGGACTGGGAGCAGGGAATTGTTGCAGTAACTCAATCGAATGCTAAAAGCCGACACAAAGTGGTACAGCAACCCTCTTAGACTCTTTTAGAAGGTGTGAATCTCAGCTTTAAAATGCAGTATGACTTTAGGAAAACGGATGAGGCTAGCCGAGGACAATGCTGACTTAATATAGGCAACAGATTCGAATTCAGAATTGCCTCCCAATGGCCAGTAGTATTGTCCACACTAAAAGTCTGTTCACCAGCAGCCAGGTTTTGACTGGATAGAAAGACTATAACTGTTGCAAAGACAGGAATCCAAGCTTTAATTTGATGTGCTTGATGTTTAACTTGAAACACGTCTGACCAAAATCCAGCCAGCTGCATTGGACGGTCACTTCATGACAATTTTTGGACTGGGAGAAGGGAAATGTTACAGTAACTCAATCGAATGCTAAAAGCCGAGGGAAAGTGGTACAGCAACCCTCTTGGACTCTTTTAGAAGGTGTGAATCTCAGCTTTACAATGCAGTATGACTTTAGGAAAACGGATGAGGCTAGCCGAGGACAAAGCTGACTTAATATAGGCAACAGATTCGAATTCAGAATTGCCTCCAAATGGCCAGTAGTA
>NW_027466647.1:35000-50000 GCF_050575085.1 Anarhichas minor
ACTGAAGTCCTCCGCCCGAAAGTGCCAGCAGCCAGGTCGCCAGCAAGTATTTATCTATTTCATTGAGTGCATCTCTCTGTGTGCAGTATGACTTTAGAAAAATATCTTGATTCTTTGATGTGAAATACTTTGTGTTGATGCAGGAATGCAACCCTAAATAAACTATCACTCTTTACTCAGGCCAAATACTGTATCTAATCTGACTCTCAAAATTCCCTACTTGAGTGAGACTTGGGGTTAATCTGCAAGTCAGTCAGATAATACCCTGAAGTCCCCAAAAATCACCTTGTGCTGTCATTCAAAATGGTCACCTTCAGTTTTCTGAGCTGGGTCAGGGCTCAAATAGGTTCTCTACTACATTATCTATCTCTTATGGTTTGAAGTGACATGAAAAGGTAATATTGAATTCATATGGGGAGATTAAAAAAACTAAACACTGTGTCCCTGTCCATCTCTCTGCCTATTTTGAAACACAGACAACATGGTGCACTGCCTGAAGTGCAACAAGGCACACAGGACTTGCATCTCTGTCCATCTCACAAGGGTGTGTATGAAGAACAACACGCCAGCAGAAAGGGACACTGAAGTCCTCCGCCCGAAAGTGCCAGCAGCCAGGTCGCCAGCAAGTATTTATCTATTTCATTGAGTGCATCTCTCTGTGTGCAGTATGACTTTAGAAAAATATCTTGATTCTTTGATGTGAAATACTTTGTGTTGATGCAGGAATGCAACCCTAAATAAACTATCACTCTTTACTCAGGCCAAATACTGTATCTAATCTGACTCTCAAAATTCCCTACTTGAGTGAGACTTGGGGTTAATCTGCAAGTCAGTCAGATAATACCCTGAAGTCCCCAAAAATCACCTTGTGCTGTCATTCAAAATGGTCACCTTCAGTTTTCTGAGCTGGGTCAGGGCTCAAATAGGTTCTCTACTACATTATCTATCTCTTATGGTTTGAAGTGACATGAAAAGGTAATATTGAATTCATATGGGGAGATTAAAAAAACTAAACACTGTGTCCCTGTCCATCTCTCTGACTCTTTTGAAACACAGACACTGTCCTGAAAGAAGTAGAAGTTGGCTGCCTGAGAGGACGATTTCAGAGGAGAGGAGAAGAAGAAACTCAAGCATCAGCCATCAACAGATGTTCCTGTTTCGCAAACTCAAGAAGCAAGTATTTATCTACTTCATTGAGTGTATCTCCCTGTGTGCAGTATGACAGCCAAAATTCCCCTGTCTCCACCATTGAGCCCTGTCTCCATCTTTTGGACAAAAAAAGGTATTGCAGGATCCAAAAAGACTCACCTCTAGCAGGCATAATCTCCTCATATTGACCTACAGGACATGCAGCAAGGCCTCTGCTTTAATCCAGGCCAAATACTGTATCTAATCTGACTCTCAAAATTCCCTACTTGAGTGAGACTTGGGGTTAGTCTGCAAGTCAGTCAGATAATACCCTGAAGTCCCCAAAAATCACCTTGTGCTGTCATTCAAAATGGTCACCTTCAGTTTTGTGAGCTGGGTCAGGGCTCAAATAGGTTCTCTACTACATTATCTATCTCTTATGGTTTGAAGTGACATGAAAAGGTAATATTGAATTCATATGGGGAGATTAAAAAAACTAAACACTGTGTCCCTGTCCATCTCTCTGCCTATTTTGAAACACAGACAACATGGTGCACTGCCTGAAGTGCAACAAGGCACACAGGACTTGCATCTCTGTCCATCTCACAAGGGTGTGTATGAAGAACAACACGCCAGCAGAAAGGGACACTGAAGTCCTCCGCCCAAAAGTGCCAGCAGCCAGGTCGCCAGCAAGTATTTATCTATTTCATTGAGTGCATCTCTCTGTGTGCAGTATGACTTTAGAAAAATATCTTGATTCTTTGATGTGAAATACTTTGTGTTGATGCAGGAATGCAACCCTAAATAAACTATCACTCTTTACTCAGGCCAAATACTGTATCTAATCTGACTCTCAAAATTCCCTACTTGAGTGAGACTTGGGGTTAATCTGCAAGTCAGTCAGATAATACCCTGAAGTCCCCAAAAATCACCTTGTGCTGTCATTCAAAATGGTCACCTTCAGTTTTCTGAGCTGGGTCAGGGCTCAAATAGGTTCTCTACTACATTATCTATCTCTTATGGTTTGAAGTGACATGAAAAGGTAATATTGAATTCATATGGGGAGATTAAAAAAACTAAACACTGTGTCCCTGTCCATCTCTCTGCCTATTTTGAAACACAGACAACATGGTGCACTGCCTGAAGTGCAACAAGGCACACAGGACTTGCATCTCTGTCCATCTCACAAGGGTGTGTATGAAGAACAACACGCCAGCAGAAAGGGACACTGAAGTCCTCTGCCCGAAAGTGCCAGCAGCCAGGTCGCCAGCAAGTATTTATCTATTTCATTGAGTGCATCTCTCTGTGTGCAGTATGACTTTAGAAAAATATCTTGATTCTTTGATGTGAAATACTTTGTGTTGATGCAGGAATGCAACCCTAAATAAACTATCACTCTTTACTCAGGCCAAATACTGTATCTAATCTGACTCTCAAAATTCCCTACTTGAGTGAGACTTGGAGTTAATCTGCAAGTCAGTCAGATAATACCCTGAAGTCCCCAAAAATCACCTTGTGCTGTCATTCAAAATGGTCACCTTCAGTTTTCTGAGCTGGGTCAGGGCTCAAATAGGTTCTCTACTACATTATCTATCTCTTATGGTTTGAAGTGACATGAAAAGGTAATATTGAATTCATATGGGGAGATTAAAAAAACTAAACACTGTGTCCCTGTCCATCTCTCTGACTCTTTTGAAACACAGACACTGTCCTGAAAGACGCAGAAGTTGCCTGCCTGAGAGGACGGTTTGAGTAAACTCATACTGCATGTTACAGCTCATATGCAGGCCTTCTCAGAGATACTAAGATGTTCACGTTGAAGCCAGATCTACAGGTAGAGTTGGCTGGCATTGATCCTTTGTTGGTCAAATATAAAATTTGGCTGAATTGCTTTGCTTTAGAGCTTGTTTGATATTTTTACAAAGGCCTGAATAAGCACTTTCAAATACAATATGACTTTAGGAAATCAAAAGTGATTCTAAATAAATATAAGAGACATTGATTTCATGACATCAGTTGCTAACTAATGACACAGAGAGTTCTGCTTCTAGAGATGCAAATTAACAGCACTCCTGACCTGGGAGGTGATGGGAGGAGGGGAGGGGGGGAGGGGGTATTTAACACCTTTCTGCATCTAATCTGACTCTCAAAATTCCCTACTTGAGTGAGACTTGGGGTTAGTCTGCAAGTCAGTCAGATAATACCCTGAAGTCCCCAAAAATCACCTTGTGCTGTCATTCAAAATGGTCACCTTCAGTTTTGTGAGCTGGGTCAGGGCTCAAATAGGTTCTCTACTACATTATCTATCTCTTATGGTTTGAAGTGACATGAAAAGGTAATATTGAATTCATATGGGGAGATTAAAAAAACTAAACACTGTGTCCCTGTCCATCTCTCTGACTCTTTTGAAACACAGACACTGTCCTGAAAGAAGTAGAAGTTGGCTGCCTGAGAGGACGGGTTCAGAGGAGAGGAGAAGAAGAAACTCAAGCATCAGCCATCAACAGATGTTCCTGTTTCGCAAACTCAAGAAGCAAGTATTTATCTACTTCATTGAGTGTATCTCCCTGTGTGCAGTATGACAGCCAAAATTCCCCTGTCTCCACCATTGAGCCCTGTCTCCATCTTTTGGACAAAAAAAGGTATTGCAGGATCCAAAAAGACTCACCTCTAGCAGGCATAATCTCCTCATATTGACCTACAGGACATGCAGCAAGGCCTCTGCTTTAATCCAGGCCAAATACTGTATCTAATCTGACTCTCAAAATTCCCTACTTGAGTGAGACTTGGGGTTAGTCTGCAAGTCAGTAAGATAATACCCTGAAGTCCCCAAAAATCACCTTGTGCTGTCATTCAAAATGGTCACCTTCAGTTTTCTGAGCTGGGTCAGGACTCAAATAGGTTCTCTACTACATTATCTATCTCTTATGGTTTGAAGTGACATGAAAAGGTAATATTGAATTCATATGGGGAGATTAAAAAAACTAAACACTGTGTCCCTGTCCATCTCTCTGACTCTTTTGAAACACAGACAACATGGTGCACTGCCTGAAGTGCAACAAGGCACACAGGACTTGCATCTCTGTCCATCTCACAAGGGTGTGTATGAAGAACAACACGCCAGCAGAAAGGGACACTGAAGTCCTCCGCCTGAAAGTGCCAGCAGCCAGGTCGCCAGCAAGTATTTATCTATTTCATTGAGTGCATCTCTCTGTGTGCAGTATGACTTTAGAAAAATATCTTGATTCTTTGATGTGAAATACTTTGTGTTGATGCAGGAATGCAACCCTAAATAAACTATCACTCTTTACTCAGGCCAAATACTGTATCTAATCTGACTCTCAAAATTCCCTACTTGAGTGAGACTTGGGGTTAATCTGCAAGTCAGTCAGATAATACCCTGAAGTCCCCAAAAATCACCTTGTGCTGTCATTCAAAATGGTCACCTTCAGTTTTCTGAGCTGGGTCAGGGCTCAAATAGGTTCTCTACTACATTATCTATCTCTTATGGTTTGAAGTGACATGAAAAGGTAATATTGAATTCATATGGGGAGATTAAAAAAACTAAACACTGTGTCCCTGTCCATCTCTCTGACTCTTTTGAAACACAGACACTGTCCTGAAAGAAGTAGAAGTTGGCTGCCTGAGAGGACGATTTCAGAGGAGAGGAGAAGAAGAAACTCAAGCATCAGCCATCAACAGATGTTCCTGTTTCGCAAACTCAAGAAGCAAGTATTTATCTACTTCATTGAGTGTATCTCCCTGTGTGCAGTATGACAGCCAAAATTCCCCTGTCTCCACCATTGAGCCCTGTCTCCATCTTTTGGACAAAAAAAGGTATTGCAGGATCCAAAAAGACTCACCTCTAGCAGGCATAATCTCCTCATATTGACCTACAGGACATGCAGCAAGGCCTCTGCTTTAATCCAGGCCAAATACTGTATCTAATCTGACTCTCAAAATTCCCTACTTGAGTGAGACTTGGGGTTAGTCTGCAAGTCAGTAAGATAATACCCTTAAGTCCCCAAAAATCACCTTGTGCTGTCATTCAAAATGGTCACCTTCAGTTTTCTGAGCTGGGTCAGGGCTCAAATAGGTTCTCTACTACATTATCTATCTCTTATGGTTTGAAGTGACATGAAAAGGTAATATTGAATTCATATGGGGAGATTAAAAAAACTAAACACTGTGTCCCTGTCCATCTCTCTGCCTATTTTGAAACACAGACAACATGGTGCACTGCCTGAAGTGCAACAAGGCACACAGGACTTGCATCTCTGTCCATCTCACAAGGGTGTGTATGAAGAACAACACGCCAGCAGAAAGGGACACTGAAGTCCTCCGCCCGAAAGTGCCAGCAGCCAGGTCGCCAGCAAGTATTTATCTATTTCATTGAGTGCATCTCTCTGTGTGCAGTATGACTTTAGAAAAATATCTTGATTCTTTGATGTGAAATACTTTGTGTTGATGCAGGAATGCAACCCTAAATAAACTATCACTCTTTACTCAGGCCAAATACTGTATCTAATCTGACTCTCAAAATTCCCTACTTGAGTGAGACTTGGGGTTAATCTGCAAGTCAGTCAGATAATACCCTGAAGTCCCCAAAAATCACCTTGTGCTGTCATTCAAAATGGTCACCTTCAGTTTTCTGAGCTGGGTCAGGGCTCAAATAGGTTCTCTACTACATTATCTATCTCTTATGGTTTGAAGTGACATGAAAAGGTAATATTGAATTCATATGGGGAGATTAAAAAAACTAAACACTGTGTCCCTGTCCATCTCTCTGACTCTTTTGAAACACAGACACTGTCCTGAAAGAAGCAGAAGTTGCCTGCCTGAGAGGACGGTTTGAGTAAACTCATACTGCATGTTACAGCTCATATGCAGGCCTTCTCAGAGATACTAAGATGTTCACGTTGAAGCCAGATCTACAGGTAGAGTTGGCTGGCATTGATCCTTTGTTGGTCAAATATAAAATTTGGCTGAATTGCTTTGCTTTAGAGCTTGTTTGATATTTTTACAAAGGCCTGAATAAGCACTTTCAAATACAATATGACTTTAGGAAATCAAAAGTGATTCTAAATAAATATAAGAGACATTGATTTCATGACATCAGTTGCTAACTAATGACACAGAGAGTTCTGCTTCTAGAGATGCAAATTAACAGCACTCCTGACCTGGGAGGTGATGGGAGGAGGGGAGGGGGGGAGGGGGTATTTAACACCTTTCTGCATCTAATCTGACTCTCAAAATTCCCTACTTGAGTGAGACTTGGGGTTAGTCTGCAAGTCAGTCAGATAATACCCTGAAGTCCCCAAAAATCACCTTGTGCTGTCATTCAAAATGGTCACCTTCAGTTTTCTGAGCTGGGTCAGGGCTCAAATAGGTTCTCTACTACATTATCTATCTCTTATGGTTTGAAGTGACATGAAAAGGTAATATTGAATTCATATGGGGAGATTAAAAAAACTAAACACTGTGTCCCTGTCCATCTCTCTGACTCTTTTGAAACACAGACACTGTCCTGAAAGAAGTAGAAGTTGGCTGCCTGAGAGGACGGGTTCAGAGGAGAGGAGAAGAAGAAACTCAAGCATCAGCCATCAACAGATGTTCCTGTTTCGCAAACTCAAGAAGCAAGTATTTATCTACTTCATTGAGTGTATCTCCCTGTGTGCAGTATGACAGCCAAAATTCCCCTGTCTCCACCATTGAGCCCTGTCTCCATCTTTTGGACAAAAAAAGGTATTGCAGGATCCAAAAAGACTCACCTCTAGCAGGCATAATCTCCTCATATTGACCTACAGGACATGCAGCAAGGCCTCTGCTTTAATCCAGGCCAAATACTGTATCTAATCTGACTCTCAAAATTCCCTACTTGAGTGAGACTTGGGGTTAGTCTGCAAGTCAGTAAGATAATACCCTGAAGTCCCCAAAAATCACCTTGTGCTGTCATTCAAAATGGTCACCTTCAGTTTTCTGAGCTGGGTCAGGGCTCAAATAGGTTCTCTACTACATTATCTATCTCTTATGGTTTGAAGTGACATGAAAAGGTAATATTGAATTCATATGGGGAGATTAAAAAAACTAAACACTGTGTCCCTGTCCATCTCTCTGACTCTTTTGAAACACAGACACTGTCCTGAAAGAAGCAGAAGTTGCCTGCCTGAGAGGACGGTTTGAGTAAACTCATACTGCATGTTACAGCTCATATGCAGGCCTTCTCAGAGATACTAAGATGTTCACGTTGAAGCCAGATCTACAGGTAGAGTTGGCTGGCATTGATCCTTTGTTGGTCAAATATAAAATTTGGCTGAATTGCTTTGCTTTAGAGCTTGTTTGATATTTTTACAAAGGCCTGAATATGCACTTTAAAATACAATATGACTTTAGGAAATCAAAAGTGATTCTAAATAAATATAAGAGACATTGATTTCATGACATCAGTTGCTAACTAATGACACAGAGAGTTCTGTTCTTCTAGAGATGCAAATTAACAGCATTCCTGACCTGGGAGGTGATGGGAGGAGGGGAGGGGGTATTTAACACCTTTCTGCTGTGGCCTGTAACTGGTCGAACAGTAATTTCTACATTTTACAAATAACCTTCTATTTCTGGCTAACATGATCTGATTGAGTAAACTCATATAGCATGTTACAGCTCATATGCAGGCATTCTCAGAGATACTAAGATTGTCATGTTGAAGCCAGATCTACAGGTAGAGTTGGCTGGCATTTAGTTTCTGTCCATTTTAAAGTTAAATTCAGCTGTTTAAACGTGAACAAGGACATGTTTGGTATGTTTGAAAAGGCCTGAATCTGAGCTGTAACATGCAGTATGAGTTCACTCAAGCAGATCATGTTAGCCAGAAATAGAAGGTTATTTGTAAAATATAGAGAAAATCAGGAGTACTTCACTTCAGACCTGCCCTCCATAATGGCCCTCTCTGGATTGGTCGATTCAACCATACAGTATAACAATAGGGCTGATTGACTGAAACTCGGCATATATACTGGTAGCAGAATCCACTACAGGTCACTGTGTTTTGCTGACTTACACCGTTTTGCTGTTGTTACTGAATCTTTGGATTGTTCTCCTTTTTATCAGAGACTTGACTGCATTACACCGGTTTGCTGACTTACACCGTTTTGCTGTTGTTACTGAATCTTTGGATTTCTCTCCTTTTTATCAGAGACTTGACTGCATTACACCGTTTTGCTGTTGCTGCATTTTGGAACTTTCTCATTTTTTCAGAGACCTGATTGAATTTCAGAATGCCTAACCAATCTAAGACGAGGTAAGATTTGTTTGTGTCATTGATGTTCCCTTTAGTAAATATTTCTGCATTTTTATTGAAGAATTCCATTTATTCAATGTGGTTAATTTATATCTCTTTGTCATTATCTTGAAGATCTCTTGCTCACAACATGGTGCACTGCCTGAAGTGCTGCAAGGCACAAGACTGCATCTCTGTCCATCTCAGAAGAGTGTGTATGAAAAACAACACGCCAGCAGAAAGGGCCACTGAGCTGAAAAAGATGAAGAGATCCGCCCGAAAGTGGATCCGCGATTCCAGAACATGGGACTACAAAGTCATGTGCGAGATGGTGCCACACAAGCCCTCCCGTTTAGCCATGTTGACGGAGTTCCTTAAACGGGGGTTCTTGGTGAAGAACCAGCAACACGAGCCTGAGAACGAATTGAGTGTTGCAGCCGCTCCTTCCTCACCAACTGCAGCCGCTTCTACCTCCGAGGCCACAGCTCCATCTTCCTCAACGCCTGCAGAATTGCCCTCTGAGCCAGATTCTTCTTCAGATCCAGATGCAGGGCCAAGTGATCCGACATGGCAAAAGTAAGTAGACTATATCACACAGTTTTTCATAGTTTCTGTGACCGTTTTGCATTTAAAGTTCACAATGATCATTTGTTGGCCAAATATAAAATTCAGCTGAATTTCCTTGCTTTAGAGCTTGTTTGATATTTTTACAAAGGCCTGAATATGAGCTTTGAAATACAATATGACTTTAGTAAACTAATGACACAGAAAGTGTGGCTCTTCTCAGATGCCAATTTGGACCATCCCCCGTCTAGTAGTTGATGGGAGTGGATATTTAGCACCCTTCCCACTGAGGCCTCTAACTGTTAGTGTTGAATAGTATCACTGTCTCAGTGTGTATTGTCTTGCATAAAAGGGATATAATTGAAGGCACATCTTGAATGAAAGCTATTTTTTACAAGGTATGATTTCGGATTTCCTTTTTTTCATATATATATATATATATATATATCTTTTTATTTTTACAGAGACCTTCCAGCTGTGACCACAAACGTGCGGGTGAAAATGCAAGCGGCTGGTCTGTACAATAAGTTTTCAGGAGACTCGGAGATGATCAAGGATTTTAAAAAGTTCCTGTCCGTAGACTTAAATGTCACCAACTGCCAACAAGAGGTAAGATGTCTACACACTTCTATTCTCAGGACATCGATTTCAACGTCTAGTTTCTTATCAAGATGTTAATGCTGACCTTTATTTCTCATCATTCTTCTTCAAAGGTTGACAATGTAGCGCGTTTCCTGCGCTACATGCAGCCGACCGGGGATGTGCCAACTCTGGACTTCCTGACGAAAAGCACAGAGACCAGGGACTTCTTCCAGGGTTTGAAGTCCACAGATATGACGGCAGCGACAATTTTGAACTACATCAAAAATGTCCTCCGATTTCTCGACTACCTGAAGAGTAGGTTGGACCTCAGTGCCAACAACTTGGAGTTCCGGAATCAGTGCCAGGCCTACAAAGAGTTGGTCGAGACGCTAAGAAAGGCAATCGCAAAGACCCACAGCAAGGACTCTGTCAATACAAGGTAATTTTTGGATTTTACTGTTCATTCTGTATTGTCCGGTTATTAATTGATGCTTACTCCCACAATCTTGAGTGTGTTGCATTTAAACATCTGACTCTTTTTCTGTTTTTGTTATGTAGATACCGGCGGTTTGTGGATGGAACACCCAGCCTTCGAGACTCCCAGAAGGTGCTGAGAGTGGCTGCCAAAGACTTCCTGTATACATTTGGGAAGTTTGTCAACGAAAATGGAAACGGCTCAAGCGAGGTCTCAGGGAAGTACTCCGACAAGGTGTCTGAAACTCACAAGACATACTTCCGCTACTATCTGGAAGCAATGTTGGTGCTTCGCCAGTTTCAGCGCCCAGGAGCGGTGGAAGGAATGACTGTGAGTATACTGTATTTTAACAGCTTTGATATGTCCCTTTGATATGCTGCAATGGATATATGGAAATATGGACATATATTAATATATTTTCATTGTTTTACAGGTGCGAGAGTGGGTTGAGAGGAAGGCGGTGGATAACATGCTTGTGATTGGTGTGAGCAATCACAAGACGGCAACAATGGGCCTTGCTATGTTTGCTCTTACACAAGAGGAGGAGGCTGTAAGTTCTATAGCAGCAAAATTTGCTTACCACTGATATTTAGTATGATACAAAGTGTATATTGCCTACAATCATTTGCTGTCAAGTAACTGTTTCTTGTTCCCACAGTGGTTTCAAGCCTACTATGAGCATATACGACCGACCTACATCAGTGCCCTCGATCCCTGTGACCGTTTTTTCATATCGGGAAACGGCACAGCTCTCCACAGTGTGACGAATGACGTCGGACGTCTGCATGAGAAGTATGTAGCTAATTAAATCACATCTTTCCTTACTGCAGGAGTTATAATTTGTCGCGATCATCTGTTCGGAGCACTTTGGCGTCGACCGTGGACCGAAATATGTTTTTGGTGTGAGGAGTGCATGTTGAGTGTTACATCAGAGCGGTGGAGGTGTTTGGGTTTTGCTCTGGGGAAACCTTGGAGTGGAAAACTAAAAATCTTTCCTTACTGCAGATACAAGGTGCCGAATGTGACGAGCCAAGAGATCAGAAGAGCTGCTGAGACGGAGGCCAATTCTGCTTTTTCTACTGCCCAGAAGGAGGGTGTGGCCCAATACATGGCTCACTCCTCAGCAGTGGCAAAGTCACACTACAGGATGCCAGTTGCACAGGATATTGTGCGGACAGCTGTACTGCTGGCCACTCTGTCCAGGTAGGTTTCTTCATCGTAAATAGACCTAACGCATCAAAATAACATCTGAGAGTTAGTACCATGCTGTCCAAATTTGTAATTACTTAAATCCTTATTTTCCTCATTTTACAGATGTTCCCCACAGACAGCCAGCCAGACGGCAGAGACTTGTCCTCAACCACAAGAACCTGCATTTGATGCCTTCAAAGCCGCATTTCCTGTGACCAATGATGGACATCCACCTTCGAAGAAGCAGAGGATGGATGCTGGGTTTAGTGGCAACCGCAGCCACTACGATAGGTGGCGAGGTGTGCAATACATCAAGCGGGGAAATTATCTGCTGTGTAAGTACTCCAATCTATAAATACGACTCACTAAATAGAACTCAAACCCAGCAATTGATTTTGTTTGACAAATTAGTTACTTGACTGAATATATTTGTATTCTTTCCATCAGCACATTTCCTAATTCGCAAGCCGTCAGCCGGGAGTGTGTCGAGGTTGATTGCCAAAGAAGGGTGGCAGACCAATCATCCCTCAGCCGAAGACGTTGTGAAAATGTGGAAGCCAGCCTCAAGAGAAAATGTTGAGAGTGATAAGCATGTCCTCAAGAGCGTGGCTTCACAGATGTGGAAGGGTGTGACCATAAAACAGTTTGGTGGAGAGAAAGGGCTCGGTAAGAACAAAATTCATTTTTCTTGTAAGGGGAGTCACTGAAATGAGCATTTCAGTATTTTGGGCTGACCCTTAGCTACACCCATAACAAAAATTATTGAAATGTTTTCCAATCTGTAATGTTTATACAGTTCATATTTCGATATAACTGAAAATGTCACGTTTTCTTGATTGCAGGAGTGGTTGCAACCAGGCAGTTTTCAAGAGGTGACATCATCTGTGACTACCACGGTGAAGTTATCACAGCAAAAAAAGGGAATAAGAAGATGGAGGCTGTCACTGACAATGCGGCATACATGTTTTTCTTCACTTTTCGGGAAAAGCATCTCTGCATTGACGCCCAAACCCATCCCTGCAAGTGCCACCCTGAGCTGGAGACGGTTGGAAGACTGATAAACCATTCTTCAAAAAGGCCAAATCTGAAGCCGCTTCAGTGCCTGCTGCATGTTGATGGGAATGACACAGTAGTAATCCTGTTTAAGGCCCTGACAGAAATTAAGGTGGATGACGAACTGAAATTTGACTACGGTGTGAAAAGGAAGTCCTTTAGAGGAGAGGGGCTGGACCTGCAGTGGTTAGACGAATAAGGTCACCATTGCTCTAGATATGGGGCCTCCAGTCCCTCTTCCTTTCCTCCACCACCCTCCAGCCTGGAATTCCTTATATACATTTTTTTTGTTTTCCTTCACGCGTGTTTTTTTTTTATTATGCATGCTTTTATACACTATTTTTAACTCCTTTAATTGTGCTTTATTGTTAATTCATATTACATATCAGTAATTTATATATATCTTGATGTTAAATAGATACATTTTAAAAAGTCCCATGGTGGAGACACCGCCCCGATGCTGTCCTCCTTTCCCCCCGCTGGCATATGAGGCCCCTTTTAGACCCTCTGTATGACTCAGGATGTTTCTTCTAAACCCCCCTCCCCCCTTCATTCTTTTTTTTTTTTTTTACTGGCTGATGTGGGATATCTGACTGCCTCTTTGGAAACACAGACTCTGTCCTGAAAGAAGCAGAAGTTGGCTGCCTGAGAGGACGGTTTCAGAGGAGAGGAGAAGAAGAAACTCAAGCATCAGCCATCAACAGATGTTCCTATTTCGCAAACTCAAAAAGCAAGTATTCATCTTCTTCATTGAGTGCATCTATCTGTGTGCAGTATGACAGCCAAAATTCCCCTGTCTCCACCATTGAGCCCTGTCGCCATCTTTTGGACAAAAAAAGGTATTGCAGGAGTGAGACTTGGGGTTAGTCTGCAAGTCAGTAAGATAGTCCCCAGGAATCACATTGTGCTGTCATTCAAAATGGTCACCTTCAGTTTTCTGAGCTGGGTCAGGGCTCAAATAGGTTCTCTACTACATTATCTATCTCTTATGGTTTGAAGTGACATGAAAAGGTAATATTGAATTAATATGGGGAGATTAAAAATACTAAACACTGTGTCCCTGTCCATCTGTCTGCCTCTTTTGAAACACAGACACTGTCCTGAAAGAAGCAGAAGTTGGCTGCCTGAGAGGACGGTTTCAGAGGAGAGGAGAAGAAGAAACTCAAGCATCAGCCATCAACAGATGTTCCTATTTCGCAAACTCAAAAAGCAAGTATTCATCTTCTTCATTGAGTGCATCTCTGTGTGCAGTATGACAGCCAAAATTCCGCTGTCTCCACCATTGAGCCCTGTCGCCATCTTTTGGACAAAAAAAGGTATTGCAGGAGTGAGTCTTGGGGTTAGTCTGCAAGTCAGTAAGATAGTCCCCAGGAATCACATTGTGCTGTCATTCAAAATGGTCACCTTCAGTTTTCTGAGCTGGGTCAGGGCTCAAATAGGTTCTCTACTACATTATCTATCTCTTATGGTTTGAAGTGACATGAAAATGTAATATTGAATTAATATGGGGAGATTAAAAAAACTAAACACTGTGTCCCTGTCCATCTGTCTGCCTCTTTTGAAACACAGACACTGTCCTGAAAGAAGCAGAAGTTGGCTGCCTGAGAGGACGGGTTCAGAGGAGAGGAGAAGAAGAAACTCAAGCATCAGCCATCAACAGATGTTCCTATTTCGCAAACTCAAGAAGCAAGTATTTATCTACTTCATTGAGTGCATCTCTGTGTGCAGTATGACAGCCAAAATTCCCCTGTCTCCACCATTGAGCCCTGTCGCCATCTTTTGGACAAAAAAAGGTATTGCAGGATCCAAAAAGACTCTCCTCTTGCAGGCATAATCTCCTCATATTGACCTACAGGACATGCAGCAAGGCCTCTGCTTTAATCCAGGCCAAATACTGTATCTAATCTGACTCTCAAAATTCCCTACTTGAGTGAGACTTGGGGTTAGTCTGCAAGTCAGTAAGATAATACCCTGAAGTCCCCAGGAATCACATTGTGCTGTCATTCAAAATGGTCACCTTCAGTTTTCTGAGCTGGGTCAGGGCTCAAATAGGTTCTCTACTACATTATCTATCTCTTATGGTTTGAAGTGACATGAAAAGGTAATATTGAATTCATATGGGGAGATTAAAAAAACTAAACACTGTGTCCCTGTCCATCTGTCTGCCTCTTTTGAAACACAGACACTGTCCTGAAAGAAGCAGAAGTTGGCTGCCTGAGAGGACGGGTTCAGAGGAGAGGAGAAGAAGGCACTCAAGCATCAGCCATCAACAGATGGTGGCATTATGACAGAAAAATATCGTGATTCTGTGATGTGAAACACTTTGTTGATGCAGGAATGCAACCCTAAATAAACTATCAGTCTTTACAAAGGCCAAATAGTGTATCTAATCATTTGACTGAACATCTAACATAGAACTGCATCTACTCTCATTCTCTCTGGACCTACCCGCAGTGTATGCACTTAAATCAGGCAGGAAAAGTAAGAAAAATGAGTAAAAATACCTCCAGTACATCAAGTACACGTTACCCCAGTCAAAACGCATATTTCCTGTTTTTTTTTCTAAGTGTCCACGCACAGGGTAGTCCGTTTCGTGCATCTGGTATTCCAAAACTGGTTTCGTGCACAGGGTAATCCGTTTTCTGTATAGGGTAGAGATATGGACCGCGCAAACCGGCGATTTCGTTTAAGGAAACAGAGTTTTGGCGCTCGTCTTTCGCTGGGATTTTGA
>NW_027466647.1:60000-80000 GCF_050575085.1 Anarhichas minor
TCCCCTACTACGGCTGTAGCATAGGGGAACCGCCAGAAGCGCTGGACCCTTCAGCGCTTCGTCCCTACTACGGCTGTAACATAGGGGAACCGCCAGAAGCGCTGGACCCTTCAGCGCTTCGCTCATATCCCCTACTACGGCTGTAGCATAGGGGGACCGCCAGAAGCGCTGGACCCTTCAGCGCTTCGCTCATATCCCCTACTACGGCTGTAGCATAGGGGAACCGCCAGAAGCGCTGGACCCTTCAGCGCTTCGTCCCTACTACGGCTGTAACATAGGGGAACCGCCAGAAGCGCTGGACCCTTCAGCGCTTCGCTCATATCCCCTACTACGGCTGTAGCATAGGGGAACCGCCAGAAGCGCTGGACCCTTCAGCGCTTCGCTCCTATCCCCTAGTATACACTGGGTAGTCTGTTCCTATCATTGTGTGCAAGGTGGCTTGGTTACCCCCTACCAAAATGGGTCACAGCCGTAATAGGCGAAGTACAGAAGCGCTGGAACCTTCAGCGCTTCGCCCCTATCACGGCTTTAAAACCCGAGCGAAAAACTCTATGTCCTTAAACGAAATACCCGTTTTGCGCGGTCCATATCTCCGCGAAAACACAACGCACAGCCGGGACACTCATATCTAATTGTAGTCCAAGTCCCCCTCTACAAACACATCAGAGTGGATCCTGGATGCGACCTCCACAGCCGAGGCACGAGTCGGTCAAAGTAGGTCGCAGGGACCATATTACGCGCGCCATATCTACCCGGAAATAGAACGCACAGCGGGGATACTCATGCCCAGTTGTCGAGCTGGAAGTCCTCTAACCACCCATATAAGATGAATAATAAACGGATACACACAGCCGATGCAGCGCGTGTTTGAAAACCGCCGATCGATCTTCATACTCTGACAAAATCACAGCGAAAAATCCTTAAACCAAATACCCGTTTTGCGCGGTCCATATCTCCGCGAAAACACAACGCACAGCCGGGAACCTCATATCTAATTGTAGTCCAAGTCCACTTCTACAAACCTATCCGAGTGGATCCTGGATGCGAGGTCCACAGCCGAGGCACCACGCGGTCAAAGTAGGTCGCAGGGGCCCTATTACGCGCGCCATATCTACCCGGAAATGGAACGCACAGCGGGGATTCTTATTTTGAATACACGGTCGCGACGTCCTCTAACTACCCATATAAGCAGAATAATAAACGGGTATCCACAGCCGAGGCAGCACGTATTTGAAAACCGCCGACCGATCTTCATACTCTGACAAAATCACAGCGATAGCGCCAATACTCTGTTTCCTTAAACCAAATCGCCGTCTTGCGCGGTCCATATCCCCGCGAATACACAACGCACAGCCGGGACACCTATGCCGACCTGTAGCCACCGTCAACCTCTAAAGACATGTGGAGGGTGATCCACAATCGGACACTCACAGCCGAGGCACGACGCGGTCAAAGTAGGTCGCAGGGACCATATTACGCGCGCCATATCTACCCGGAAATAGAACGCACAGCGGGGATACTCATGCCCAGTTGTCGAGCTGGAAGTCCTCTAACCACCCATATAAGATGAATAATAAACGGATACACACAGCCGATGCAGCGCGTGTTTGAAAACCGCCGATCGATCTTCATACTCTGACAAAATCACAGCGAAAAATCCTTAAACCAAATACCCGTTTTGCGCGGTCCATATCTCCGCGAAAACACAACGCACAGCCGGGAACCTCATATCTAATTGTAGTCCAAGTCCACTTCTACAAACCTCACCGAGTGGATCCTGGATGCGAGGTCCACAGCCGAGGCACCACGCGGTCAAAGTAGGTCGCAGGGGCCCTATTACGCGCGCCATATCTACCCGGAAATGGAACGCACAGCGGGGATTCTTATTTTGAATACACGGTCGCGACGTCCTCTAACTACCCATATAAGCAGAATAATAAACGGGTATCCACAGCCGAGGCAGCACGTATTTGAAAACCGCCGACCGATCTTCATACTCTGACAAAATCACAGCGATAGCGCCAATACTCTGTTTCCTTAAACCAAATCGCCGTCTTGCGCGGTCCATATCCCCGCGAATACACAACGCACAGCCGGGACACCTATGCCGACCTGTAGCCACCGTCAACCTCTAAAGACATGTGGAGGGTGATCCACAATCGGACACTCACAGCCGAGGCACGACGCGGTCAAAGTAGGTCGCAGGGACCATATTACGCGCGCCATATCTACCCGGAAATAGAACGCACAGCGGGGATACTCATGCCCAGTTGTCAAGCTGGAAGTCCTCTAACCACCCATATAAGATGAATAATAAACGGATACACACAGCCGATGCAGCGCGTGTTTGAAAACCGCCGATCGATCTTCATACTCTGACAAAATCACAGCGAAAAATCCTTAAACCAAATACCCGTTTTGCGCGGTCCATATCTCCGCGAAAACACAACGCACAGCCGGGAACCTCATATCTAATTGTAGTCCAAGTCCACTTCTACAAACCTATCCGAGTGGATCCTGGATGCGAGGTCCACAGCCGAGGCACCACGCGGTCAAAGTAGGTCGCAGGGGCCCTATTACGCGCGCCATATCTACCCGGAAATGGAACGCACAGCGGGGATTCTTATTTTGAATACACGGTCGCGACGTCCTCTAACTACCCATATAAGCAGAATAATAAACGGGTATCCATAGCCGAGGCAGCACGTATTTGAAAACCGCCGACCGATCTTCATACTCTGACAAAATCACAGCGATAGCGCCAATACTCTGTTTCCTTAAACCAAATCGCCGTCTTGCGCGGTCCATATCCCCGCGAATACACAACGCACAGCCGGGACACCTATGCCGACCTGTAGCCACCGTCAACCTCTAAAGACATGTGGAGGGTGATCCACAATCGGACACTCACAGCCGAGGCACGACGCGGTCAAAGTAGGTCGCAGGGACCATATTACGCGCGCCATATCTACCCGGAAATAGAACGCACAGCGGGGATACTCATGCCCAGTTGTCAAGCTGGAAGTCCTCTAACCACCCATATAAGATGAATAATAAACGGATACACACAGCCGATGCAGCGCGTGTTTGAAAACCGCCGATCGATCTTCATACTCTGACAAAATCACAGCGAAAAATCCTTAAACCAAATACCCGTTTTGCGCGGTCCATATCTCCGCGAAAACACAACGCACAGCCGGGAACCTCATATCTAATTGTAGTCCAAGTCCACTTCTACAAACCTATCCGAGTGGATCCTGGATGCGAGGTCCACAGCCGAGGCACCACGCGGTCAAAGTAGGTCGCAGGGGCCCTATTACGCGCGCCATATCTACCCGGAAATGGAACGCACAGCGGGGATTCTTATTTTGAATACACGGTCGCGACGTCCTCTAACTACCCATATAAGCAGAATAATAAACGGGTATCCACAGCCGAGGCAGCACGTATTTGAAAACCGCCGACCGATCTTCATACTCTGACAAAATCACAGCGATAGCGCCAATACTCTGTTTCCTTAAACCAAATCGCCGTCTTGCGCGGTCCATATCCCCGCGAATACACAACGCACAGCCGGGACACCTATGCCGACCTGTAGCCACCGTCAACCTCTAAAGACATGTGGAGGGTGATCCACAATCGGACACTCACAGCCGAGGCACGACGCGGTCAAAGTAGGTCGCAGGGACCATATTACGCGCGCCATATCTACCCGGAAATAGAACGCACAGCGGGGATACTCATGCCCAGTTGTCGAGCTGGAAGTCCTCTAACCACCCATATAAGATGAATAATAAACGGATACACACAGCCGATGCAGCGCGTGTTTGAAAACCGCCGATCGATCTTCATACTCTGACAAAATCACAGCGAAAAATCCTTAAACCAAATACCCGTTTTGCGCGGTCCATATCTCCGCGAAAACACAACGCACAGCCGGGAACCTCATATCTAATTGTAGTCCAAGTCCACTTCTACAAACCTATCCGAGTGGATCCTGGATGCGAGGTCCACAGCCGAGGCACCACGCGGTCAAAGTAGGTCGCAGGGGCCCTATTACGCGCGCCATATCTACCCGGAAATGGAACGCACAGCGGGGATTCTTATTTTGAATACACGGTCGCGACGTCCTCTAACTACCCATATAAGCAGAATAATAAACGGGTATCCACAGCCGAGGCAGCACGTATTTGAAAACCGCCGACCGATCTTCATACTCTGACAAAATCACAGCGATAGCGCCAATACTCTGTTTCCTTAAACCAAATCGCCGTCTTGCGCGGTCCATATCCCCGCGAATACACAACGCACAGCCGGGACACCTATGCCGACCTGTAGCCACCGTCAACCTCTAAAGACATGTGGAGGGTGATCCACAATCGGACACTCACAGCCGAGGCACGACGCGGTCAAAGTAGGTCGCAGGGACCATATTACGCGCGCCATATCTACCCGGAAATAGAACGCACAGCGGGGATACTCATGCCCAGTTGTCAAGCTGGAAGTCCTCTAACCACCCATATAAGATGAATAATAAACGGATACACACAGCCGATGCAGCGCGTGTTTGAAAACCGCCGATCGATCTTCATACTCTGACAAAATCACAGCGAAAAATCCTTAAACCAAATACCCGTTTTGCGCGGTCCATATCTCCGCGAAAACACAACGCACAGCCGGGAACCTCATATCTAATTGTAGTCCAAGTCCACTTCTACAAACCTATCCGAGTGGATCCTGGATGCGAGGTCCACAGCCGAGGCACCACGCGGTCAAAGTAGGTCGCAGGGGCCCTATTACGCGCGCCATATCTACCCGGAAATGGAACGCACAGCGGGGATTCTTATTTTGAATACACGGTCGCGACGTCCTCTAACTACCCATATAAGCAGAATAATAAACGGGTATCCACAGCCGAGGCAGCACGTATTTGAAAACCGCCGACCGATCTTCATACTCTGACAAAATCACAGCGATAGCGCCAATACTCTGTTTCCTTAAACCAAATCGCCGTCTTGCGCGGTCCATATCCCCGCGAATACACAACGCACAGCCGGGACACCTATGCCGACCTGTAGCCACCGTCAACCTCTAAAGACATGTGGAGGGTGATCCACAATCGGACACTCACAGCCGAGGCACGACGCGGTCAAAGTAGGTCGCAGGGACCATATTACGCGCGCCATATCTACCCGGAAATAGAACGCACAGCGGGGATACTCATGCCCAGTTGTCGAGCTGGAAGTCCTCTAACCACCCATATAAGATGAATAATAAACGGATACACACAGCCGATGCAGCGCGTGTTTGAAAACCGCCGATCGATCTTCATACTCTGACAAAATCACAGCGAAAAATCCTTAAACCAAATACCCGTTTTGCGCGGTCCATATCTCCGCGAAAACACAACGCACAGCCGGGAACCTCATATCTAATTGTAGTCCAAGTCCACTTCTACAAACCTCACCGAGTGGATCCTGGATGCGAGGTCCACAGCCGAGGCACCACGCGGTCAAAGTAGGTCGCAGGGGCCCTATTACGCGCGCCATATCTACCCGGAAATGGAACGCACAGCGGGGATTCTTATTTTGAATACACGGTCGCGACGTCCTCTAACTACCCATATAAGCAGAATAATAAACGGGTATCCATAGCCGAGGCAGCACGTATTTGAAAACCGCCGACCGATCTTCATACTCTGACAAAATCACAGCGATAGCGCCAATACTCTGTTTCCTTAAACCAAATCGCCGTCTTGCGCGGTCCATATCCCCGCGAATACACAACGCACAGCCGGGACACCTATGCCGACCTGTAGCCACCGTCAACCTCTAAAGACATGTGGAGGGTGATCCACAATCGGACACTCACAGCCGAGGCACGACGCGGTCAAAGTAGGTCGCAGGGACCATATTACGCGCGCCATATCTACCCGGAAATAGAACGCACAGCGGGGATACTCATGCCCAGTTGTCAAGCTGGAAGTCCTCTAACCACCCATATAAGATGAATAATAAACGGATACACACAGCCGATGCAGCGCGTGTTTGAAAACCGCCGATCGATCTTCATACTCTGACAAAATCACAGCGAAAAATCCTTAAACCAAATACCCGTTTTGCGCGGTCCATATCTCCGCGAAAACACAACGCACAGCCGGGAACCTCATATCTAATTGTAGTCCAAGTCCACTTCTACAAACCTATCCGAGTGGATCCTGGATGCGAGGTCCACAGCCGAGGCACCACGCGGTCAAAGTAGGTCGCAGGGGCCCTATTACGCGCGCCATATCTACCCGGAAATGGAACGCACAGCGGGGATTCTTATTTTGAATACACGGTCGCGACGTCCTCTAACTACCCATATAAGCAGAATAATAAACGGGTATCCACAGCCGAGGCAGCACGTATTTGAAAACCGCCGACCGATCTTCATACTCTGACAAAATCACAGCGATAGCGCCAATACTCTGTTTCCTTAAACCAAATCGCCGTCTTGCGCGGTCCATATCCCCGCGAATACACAACGCACAGCCGGGACACCTATGCCGACCTGTAGCCACCGTCAACCTCTAAAGACATGTGGAGGGTGATCCACAATCGGACACTCACAGCCGAGGCACGACGCGGTCAAAGTAGGTCGCAGGGACCATATTACGCGCGCCATATCTACCCGGAAATAGAACGCACAGCGGGGATACTCATGCCCAGTTGTCGAGCTGGAAGTCCTCTAACCACCCATATAAGATGAATAATAAACGGATACACACAGCCGATGCAGCGCGTGTTTGAAAACCGCCGATCGATCTTTCATACTCTGACAAAATCACAGCGAAAAATCCTTAAACCAAATACCCGTTTTGCGCGGTCCATATCTCCGCGAAAACACAACGCACAGCCGGGAACCTCATATCTAATTGTAGTCCAAGTCCACTTCTACAAACCTATCCGAGTGGATCCTGGATGCGAGGTCCACAGCCGAGGCACCACGCGGTCAAAGTAGGTCGCAGGGGCCCTATTACGCGCGCCATATCTACCCGGAAATGGAACGCACAGCGGGGATTCTTATTTTGAATACACGGTCGCGACGTCCTCTAACTACCCATATAAGCAGAATAATAAACGGGTATCCACAGCCGAGGCAGCACGTATTTGAAAACCGCCGACCGATCTTCATACTCTGACAAAATCACAGCGATAGCGCCAATACTCTGTTTCCTTAAACCAAATCGCCGTCTTGCGCGGTCCATATCCCCGCGAATACACAACGCACAGCCGGGACACCTATGCCGACCTGTAGCCACCGTCAACCTCTAAAGACATGTGGAGGGTGATCCACAATCGGACACTCACAGCCGAGGCACGACGCGGTCAAAGTAGGTCGCAGGGACCATATTACGCGCCATATCTACCCGGAAATAGAACGCACAGCGGGGATACTCATGCCCAGTTGTCGAGCTGGAAGTCCTCTAACCACCCATATAAGATGAATAATAAACGGATACACACAGCCGATGCAGCGCGTGTTTGAAAACCGCCGATCGATCTTCATACTCTGACAAAATCACAGCGAAAAATCCTTAAACCAAATACCCGTTTTGCGCGGTCCATATCTCCGCGAAAACACAACGCACAGCCGGGAACCTCATATCTAATTGTAGTCCAAGTCCACTTCTACAAACCTATCCGAGTGGATCCTGGATGCGAGGTCCACAGCCGAGGCACCACGCGGTCAAAGTAGGTCGCAGGGGCCCTATTACGCGCGCCATATCTACCCGGAAATGGAACGCACAGCGGGGATTCTTATTTTGAATACACGGTCGCGACGTCCTCTAACTACCCATATAAGCAGAATAATAAACGGGTATCCACAGCCGAGGCAGCACGTATTTGAAAACCGCCGACCGATCTTCATACTCTGACAAAATCACAGCGATAGCGCCAATACTCTGTTTCCTTAAACCAAATCGCCGTCTTGCGCGGTCCATATCCCCGCGAATACACAACGCACAGCCGGGACACCTATGCCGACCTGTAGCCACCGTCAACCTCTAAAGACATGTGGAGGGTGATCCACAATCGGACACTCACAGCCGAGGCACGACGCGGTCAAAGTAGGTCGCAGGGACCATATTACGCGCGCCATATCTACCCGGAAATAGAACGCACAGCGGGGATACTCATGCCCAGTTGTCAAGCTGGAAGTCCTCTAACCACCCATATAAGATGAATAATAAACGGATACACACAGCCGATGCAGCGCGTGTTTGAAAACCGCCGATCGATCTTCATACTCTGACAAAATCACAGCGAAAAATCCTTAAACCAAATACCCGTTTTGCGCGGTCCATATCTCCGCGAAAACACAACGCACAGCCGGGAACCTCATATCTAATTGTAGTCCAAGTCCACTTCTACAAACCTATCCGAGTGGATCCTGGATGCGAGGTCCACAGCCGAGGCACCACGCGGTCAAAGTAGGTCGCAGGGGCCCTATTACGCGCGCCATATCTACCCGGAAATGGAACGCACAGCGGGGATTCTTATTTTGAATACACGGTCGCGACGTCCTCTAACTACCCATATAAGCAGAATAATAAACGGGTATCCATAGCCGAGGCAGCACGTATTTGAAAACCGCCGACCGATCTTCATACTCTGACAAAATCACAGCGATAGCGCCAATACTCTGTTTCCTTAAACCAAATCGCCGTCTTGCGCGGTCCATATCCCCGCGAATACACAACGCACAGCCGGGACACCTATGCCGACCTGTAGCCACCGTCAACCTCTAAAGACATGTGGAGGGTGATCCACAATCGGACACTCACAGCCGAGGCACGACGCGGTCAAAGTAGGTCGCAGGGACCATATTACGCGCGCCATATCTACCCGGAAATAGAACGCACAGCGGGGATACTCATGCCCAGTTGTCAAGCTGGAAGTCCTCTAACCACCCATATAAGATGAATAATAAACGGATACACACAGCCGATGCAGCGCGTGTTTGAAAACCGCCGATCGATCTTCATACTCTGACAAAATCACAGCGAAAAATCCTTAAACCAAATACCCGTTTTGCGCGGTCCATATCTCCGCGAAAACACAACGCACAGCCGGGAACCTCATATCTAATTGTAGTCCAAGTCCACTTCTACAAACCTATCCGAGTGGATCCTGGATGCGAGGTCCACAGCCGAGGCACCACGCGGTCAAAGTAGGTCGCAGGGGCCCTATTACGCGCGCCATATCTACCCGGAAATGGAACGCACAGCGGGGATTCTTATTTTGAATACACGGTCGCGACGTCCTCTAACTACCCATATAAGCAGAATAATAAACGGGTATCCACAGCCGAGGCAGCACGTATTTGAAAACCGCCGACCGATCTTCATACTCTGACAAAATCACAGCGATAGCGCCAATACTCTGTTTCCTTAAACCAAATCGCCGTCTTGCGCGGTCCATATCCCCGCGAATACACAACGCACAGCCGGGACACCTATGCCGACCTGTAGCCACCGTCAACCTCTAAAGACATGTGGAGGGTGATCCACAATCGGACACTCACAGCCGAGGCACGACGCGGTCAAAGTAGGTCGCAGGGACCATATTACGCGCGCCATATCTACCCGGAAATAGAACGCACAGCGGGGATACTCATGCCCAGTTGTCGAGCTGGAAGTCCTCTAACCACCCATATAAGATGAATAATAAACGGATACACACAGCCGATGCAGCGCGTGTTTGAAAACCGCCGATCGATCTTCATACTCTGACAAAATCACAGCGAAAAATCCTTAAACCAAATACCCGTTTTGCGCGGTCCATATCTCCGCGAAAACACAACGCACAGCCGGGAACCTCATATCTAATTGTAGTCCAAGTCCACTTCTACAAACCTCACCGAGTGGATCCTGGATGCGAGGTCCACAGCCGAGGCACCACGCGGTCAAAGTAGGTCGCAGGGGCCCTATTACGCGCGCCATATCTACCCGGAAATGGAACGCACAGCGGGGATTCTTATTTTGAATACACGGTCGCGACGTCCTCTAACTACCCATATAAGCAGAATAATAAACGGGTATCCACAGCCGAGGCAGCACGTATTTGAAAACCGCCGACCGATCTTCATACTCTGACAAAATCACAGCGATAGCGCCAATACTCTGTTTCCTTAAACCAAATCGCCGTCTTGCGCGGTCCATATCCCCGCGAATACACAACGCACAGCCGGGACACCTATGCCGACCTGTAGCCACCGTCAACCTCTAAAGACATGTGGAGGGTGATCCACAATCGGACACTCACAGCCGAGGCACGACGCGGTCAAAGTAGGTCGCCAGGACCATATTACGCGCGCCATATCTACCCGGAAATAGAACGCACAGCGGGGATACTCATGCCCAGTTGTCAAGCTGGAAGTCCTCTAACCACCCATATAAGATGAATAATAAACGGATACACACAGCCGATGCAGCGCGTGTTTGAAAACCGCCGATCGATCTTCATACTCTGACAAAATCACAGCGAAAAATCTTAAACCAAATACCCGTTTTGCGCGGTCCATATCTCGCGAAAACACAACGCACAGCCGGGAACCTCATATCTAATTGTAGTCCAAGTCCACTTCTACAAACCTATCCGAGTGGATCCTGGATGCGAGGTCCACAGCCGAGGCACCACGCGGGTCAAAGTAGGTCGCAGGGGCCCTATTACGCGCGCCATATCTACCCGGAAATGGAACGCACAGCGGGGATTCTATTTTGAATACACGGTCGCGACGTCCTCTAACTACCCATATAAGCAGAATAATAAACGGGTATCCATAGCCGAGGCAGCACGTATTTGAAACCGCCGACCGATCTTCATACTCTGACAAAATCACAGCGATAGCGCCAATACTCTGTTTCCTTAAACCAAATCGCCGTCTTGCGCGGTCCATATCCCCGCGAATACACAACGCACAGCCGGGACACCTATGCCGACCTGTAGCCACCGTCAACCTCTAAAGACATGTGGAGGGTGATCCACAATCGGACACTCACAGCCGAGGCACGACGCGGTCAAAGTAGGTCGCAGGGACCATATTACGCGCGCCATATCTACCCGGAAATAGAACGCACAGCGGGGATACTCATGCCCAGTTGTCAAGCTGGAAGTCCTCTAACCACCCATATAAGATGAATAATAAACGGATACACACAGCCGATGCAGCGCGTGTTTGAAACCGCCGATCGATCTTCATACTCTGACAAAATCACAGCGGAAAATCCTTAAACCAAATACCCGTTTTGCGCGGTCCATATCTCCGCGAAAACACAACGCACAGCCGGAACCTCATATCTAATTGTAGTCCAAGTCCACTTCTACAAACCTATCGAGTGGATCCTGGATGCGAGGTCCACAGCCGAGGCACCACGCGGTCAAAGTAGGTCGCAGGGGCCCTATTACGCGCGCCATATCTACCCGGCAATGGAACGCACAGCGGGGATTCTTATTTTGAATACACGGTCGCGACGTCCTCTAACTACCCATATAAGCAGAATAATAAACGGGTATCCACAGCCGAGGCAGCACGTATTTGAAAACCGCCGACCGATCTTCATACTCTGACAAAATCACAGCGATAGCGCCAATACTCTGTTTCCTTAAACCAAATCGCCGTCTTGCGCGGTCCATATCCCCGCGAATACACAACGCACAGCCGGGACACCTATGCCGACCTGTAGCCCACCGTCAACCTCTAAAGACATGTGGAGGGTGATCCACAATCGGACACTCACAGCCGAGGCACGACGCGGTCAAAGTAGGTCGCAGGGACCATATTACGCGCGCCATATCTACCGGAAATAGAACGCACAGCGGGGATACTCATGCCCAGTTGTCGAGCTGGAAGTCCTCTAACCACCCCATATAAGATGAATAATAAACGGATACACACAGCCGATGCAGCGCGTGTTTGAAAACCGCCGATCGATCTTCATACTCTGACAAAATCACAGCGAAAAATCCTTAAACCAAATACCCGTTTTGCGCGGTCCATATCTCCGCGAAAACACAACGCACAGCCGGAACCTCATATCTAATTGTAGTCCAAGTCCACTTCTACAAACCTTATCCGAGTGGATCCTGGATGCGAGGTCCACAGCCGAGGCACCACGCGGTCAAGTAGGTCGCAGGGGCCCTATTACGCGCGCCATATCTACCCGGAAATGGAACGCACAGCGGGGATTCTTATTTTGAATACACGGGTCGCGACGTCCTCTAACTACCCATATAAGCAGATAATAAACGGGTATCCACAGCCGAGGCAGCACGTATTTGAAAACGCCGACCGATCTTCATACTCTGACAAAATCACAGCGATAGCGCCAATACTCTGTTTCCTTAAACCAAATCGCCGTCTTGCGCGGTCCATATCCCCGCGAATACACAACGCACAGCCGGACACCTATGCCGACCTGTAGCCACCGTCAACCTCTAAAGACATGTGGAGGGTGATCCACAATCGGACACTCACAGCCGAGGCACGACGCGGTCAAAGTAGGTCGCAGGGACCATATTACGCGCGCCATATCTACCCGGAAATAGAACGCACAGCGGGGATACTCATGCCCAGTTGTCGAGCTGGAAGTCCTCTAACCACCCATATAAGATGAATAATAAACGGATACACACAGCCGATGCAGCGCGTGTTTGAAACCGCCGATCGATCTTCATACTCTGACAAAATCACAGCGAAAAATCCTTAACCAAATACCCGTTTGCGCGGTCCATATCTCCGCGAAAACACAACGCACAGCCGGGAACCTCATATCTAATTGTAGTCCAAGTCCACTTCTACAAACCTATCCGAGTGGATCCTGGATGCGAGGTCCACAGCCGAGGCACCACGCGGTCAAAGTAGGTCGCAGGGGCCCTATTACGCGCGCCATATCTACCCGGAAATGGAACGCACAGCGGGATTCTTATTTTGAATACACGGTCGCGACGTCCTCTAACTACCCATTATTAAGCAGATTAATAAACGGGTATCCACAGCCGAGGCAGCACGTATTTGAAACCGCCGACCGATCTTCATACTCTGACAAAATCACAGCGATAGCGCCAATCTCTGTTTCTTAAACCAAATCGCCGTCTTGCGCGGTCCATATCCCCGCTGAATACACAACGCACAGCCGGGACACCTATGCCGACCTGTAGCCACCGTCAACCTCTAAAGACATGTGGAGGGTGATCCACAATCGGACACTCACAGCCGAGGCACGACGCGGTCAAAGTAGGGCGCAGGGACCATATTACGCGCGCCATATCTACCGGAAATAGAACGCACAGCGGGGATACTCATGCCCAGTTGTCAAGCTGGAAGTCCTCTAACCACCCCATATAAGATGAATATAACGGATACACACAGCCGATGCAGCGCGTGTTTGAAAACCGCCGATCGATCTTCATACTCTGACAAAATCACAGCGAAAAATCCTTAAACCAATACCCGTTTTGCGCGGTCCATATCTCCGCGAAAACACAACGCACAGCCGGGAACCTCATATCTAATTGTAGTCCAAGTCCACTTCTACAAACCTATCCGAGTGGATCCTGGATGCGAGGTCCACAGCCGAGGCACCACGCGGTCAAAGTAGGTCGCAGGGCGCCTATTACGCGCGCCATATCTACCCGGAAATGGAACGCACAGCGGGGATTCTTATTTTGAATACACGGTCGCGACGTCCTCTAACTACCCATATAAGCAGAATAATAAACGGGTATCCACAGCCGAGGCAGCACGTATTGAAAACCGCCGACCGATCTTCATACTCTGACAAAATCACAGCGATAGCGCCAATACTCTGTTTCCTTAAACCAAATCGCCGTCTTGGCGCGTCCATATCCCCGCGAATACACAACGCACAGCCGGGGACACCTATGCCGACCTGTAGCCACCGTCAACCTCTAAAGACATGTGGAGGTGATCCACAATCGGACACTCACAGCCGAGGCACGACGCGGTCAAAGTAGGTCGCAGGGACCATATTACGCGCGCCATATCTACCCGGAAATAGAACGCACAGCGGGGATACTCATGCCCAGTTGTCAAGCTGGAAGTCCTCTAACCACCCATATAAGATGAATAATAAACGGATACACACAGCCGATGCAGCGCGTGTTTGAAAACCGCCGATCGATCTTCATACTCTGACAAAATCACAGCGAAAAATCCTTAAACCAAATACCCGTTTTGCGCGGTCCATATCTCCGCGAAAACACAACGCACAGCCGGGAACCTCATATCTAATTGTAGTCCAAGTCCACTTCTACAAACCTATCCGAGTGGATCCTGGATGCGAGGTCCACAGCCGAGGCACCACGCGGTCAAAGTAGGTCGCAGGGGCCCTATTACGCGCGCCATATCTACCCCGGAAATGGAACGCACAGCGGGGATTCTTATTTTGAATACACGGTCGCGACGTCCTCTAACTACCCATATAAGCAGAATAATAAACGGGTTATCCACAGCCGAGGCAGCACGTATTTGAAAACCGCCGACCGATCTTCATACTCTGACAAAATCACAGCGATAGCGCCAATACTCTGTTTCCTTAAACCAAATCGCCGTCTTGCGCGGTCCATATCCCCGCGAATACACAACGCACAGCCGGGACACCTATGCCGACCTGTAGCCACCGTCAACCTCTAAAGACATGTGGAGGGTGATCCACAATCGGACACTCACAGCCGAGGCACGACGCGGTCAAAGTAGGTCGCAGGGACCATATTACGCGCGCCATATCTACCCGGAAATAGAACGCACAGCGGGGATACTCATGCCCAGTTGTCAAGCTGGAAGTCTCTAACCACCCATATAAGATGAATAATAAACGGATACACACAGCCGATGCAGCGCGTGTTTGAAAACCGCCGATCGATCTTCATACTCTGACAAAATCACAGCGAAAAATCCTTAAACCAAATACCCGTTTTGCGCGGTCCATATCTCCGCGAAAACACAACGCACAGCGGGAACCTCATATCTAATTGTAGTCCAAGTCCACTTCTACAAACCTATCCGAGTGGATCCTGGATGCGAGGTCCACAGCCGAGGCACCACGCGGTCAAAGTAGGTCGCAGGGGGCCCTATTACGCGCGCCATATCTACCCGGAAATGGAACGCACAGCGGGGATTCTTATTTTGAATACACGGTCGCGACGTCCTCTAACTACCCATATAAGCAGAATAATAAACGGGTATCCACAGCCGAGGCAGCACGTATTTGAAAACCGCCGACCGATCTTCATACTCTGACAAAATCACAGCGATAGCGCCAATACTCTGTTTCCTTAAACCAAATCGCCGTCTTGCGCGGTCCATATCCCCGCGAATACACAACGCACAGCGGCGACACCTATGCCGACCTGTAGCCACCGTCAACCTCTAAAGACATGTGGAGGGTGATCCACAATCGGACACTCACAGCCGAGGCACGACGCGGTCAAAGTAGGTCGCAGGGACCATATTACGCGCGCCATATCTACCCGGAAATAGAACGCACAGCGGGGATACTCATGCCCAGTTGTCAAGCTGGAAGTCCTCTAACCACCCATATAAGATGAATAATAAACGGATACACACAGCCGATGCAGCGCGTGTTTGAAACCGCCGATCGATCTTCATACTCTGACAAAATCACAGCGAAAATCCTTAAACAAATACCCGTTTTGCGCGGTCCATATCTCCGCGAAAACACAACGCACAGCCGGGAACCTCATATCTAATTGTAGTCCAAGTCCACTTCTACAAACCTATCCGAGTGGATCCTGGATGCGAGGTCCACAGCCGAGGCACCACGCGGTCAAAGTAGGTCGCAGGGGCCCTATTACGCGCGCCATATCTACCCGGAAATGGAACGCACAGCGGGGATTCTTATTTTGAATACACGGTCGCGACGTCCTCTAACTACCCATATAAGCAGAATAATAAACGGGTATCCACAGGCCGAGGCAGCACGTATTTGAAAACCGCCGACCGATCTTCATACTCTGACAAAATCACAGCGATAGCGCCAATACTCTGTTTCCTTAAACCAAATCGCCGTCTTGCGCGGTCCATATCCCCGCGAATACACAACGCACAGCCGGGACACCTATGCCGACCTGTAGCCACCGTCAACCTCTAAAGACATGTGGAGGGTGATCCACAATCGGACACTCACAGCCGAGGCACGACGCGGTCAAAGTAGGTCGCAGGGACCATATTACGCGCGCCATATCTACCCGGAAATAGAACGCACAGCGGGGATACTCATGCCCAGTTGTCAAGCTGGAAGTCCTCTAACCACCCATATAAGATGAATAATAAACGGATACACACAGCCGATGCAGCGCGTGTTTGAAAACCGCCGATCGATCTTCATACTCTGACAAAATCACAGCGAAAAATCCTTAAACCAAATACCCGTTTTGCGCGGTCCATATCTCCGCGAAAACACAACGCACAGCCGGGAACCTCATATCTAATTGTAGTCCAAGTCCACTTCTACAAACCTATCCGAGTGGATCCTGGATGCGAGGTCCACAGCCGAGGCACCACGCGGTCAAAGTAGGTCGCAGGGGCCCTATTACGCGCGCCATATCTACCCGGAAATGGAACGCACAGCGGGGATTCTTATTTTGAATACACGGTCGCGACGTCCTCTAACTACCCATATAAGCAGAATAATAAACGGGTATCCACAGCCGAGGCAGCACGTATTTGAAAACCGCCGACCGATCTTCATACTCTGACAAAATCACAGCGATAGCGCCAATACTCTGTTTCCTTAAACCAAATCGCCGTCTTGCGCGGTCCATATCCCCGCGAATACACAACGCACAGCCGGGACACCTATGCCGACCTGTAGCCACCGTCAACCTCTAAAGACATGTGGAGGGTGATCCACAATCGGACACTCACAGCCGAGGCACGACGCGGTCAAAGTAGGTCGCAGGGACCATATTACGCGCGCCATATCTACCCGGAAATAGAACGCACAGCGGGGATACTCATGCCCAGTTGTCAAGCTGGAAGTCCTCTAACCACCCATATAAGATGAATAATAAACGGATACACACAGCCGATGCAGCGCGTGTTTGAAAACCGCCGATCGATCTTCATACTCTGACAAAATCACAGCGAAAAATCCTTAAACCAAATACCCGTTTTGCGCGGTCCATATCTCCGCGAAAACACAACGCACAGCCGGGAACCTCATATCTAATTGTAGTCCAAGTCCACTTCTACAAACCTATCCGAGTGGATCCTGGATGCGAGGTCCACAGCCGAGGCACCACGCGGTCAAAGTAGGTCGCAGGGGCCCTATTACGCGCGCCATATCTACCCGGAAATGGAACGCACAGCGGGGATTCTTATTTTGAATACACGGTCGCGACGTCCTCTAACTACCCATATAAGCAGAATAATAAACGGGTATCCACAGCCGAGGCAGCACGTATTTGAAAACCGCCGACCGATCTTCATACTCTGACAAAATCACAGCGATAGCGCCAATACTCTGTTTCCTTAAACCAAATCGCCGTCTTGCGCGGTCCATATCCCCGCGAATACACAACGCACAGCCGGGACACCTATGCCGACCTGTAGCCACCGTCAACCTCTAAAGACATGTGGAGGGTGATCCACAATCGGACACTCACAGCCGAGGCACGACGCGGTCAAAGTAGGTCGCAGGGACCATATTACGCGCGCCATATCTACCCGGAAATAGAACGCACAGCGGGGATACTCATGCCCAGTTGTCAAGCTGGAAGTCCTCTAACCACCCATCTAGACACTCCTATAAACGGATACACACAGCCGATACAGCGCGTATTTGAAAACCGCCGACCGATCTTCATACTCTGACAAAATCACAGCGAAAGACTTAAACGAAATACCCGTTTTGCGAGGTCCATATCCCCGCGAATACACAACGCACAGCCGGGACACTTATACCCAGTTGTAGTCCACGTCCCCCTCTACAAAACTATCGGAGTGGATCCTGGATGCGAGGTCCACAGCCGAGGCACGGTGTAGTCAAAGTAGGTCGCAGGGACCATATTACGCGCGCCATATCTACCCGGAAATAGAACGCACAGCGGGGATTCCTATACTGAATACACGGCCCCGACGTCCTCTAACCAACTATGTAAGCTGAATAATAAACGGATAACCACAGCCGAGGCAGCGCGTGTTTGAAAACAGCCGACCGATCTTCATACTCTGACAAAATCACAGCGAAAGACTTAAACGAAATACCCGTTTTGCGAGGTCCATATCCCCGCGAATACACAACGCACAGCCGGGACACTTATATCTAACTGTAGTCCAAGTCCCCCTCTACAAATCTATCCGAGTGGATCATGGATGCGAGGTCCACAACCGAGGCACGATGTAGTCAAAGTAGGTCGCAGGGGCCATATTGCGCGGTCCATATCTACCCGGAAATGGAACGCACAGCGGGGATTCTTATACCGAATCCACGGTCCCGACGTCCTCTAACCACCCATATAAGCATAATAATAAACGGATACCCACAGCCGAGGCAGCACGTATTTGAAAAGCGCCGGCCGATCTTCATACTCTGACAAAAAGCGCCGGGCGATCTTCATACTCTGACAAAATCACAGCCGTTTTTATATCGTTTTGCGAGATGGATATCTCCGCGAATACACAACGCACAGCCGGGATACTCATACCTAATTGTATAATACGTCTACCTCTACAAACCTATCCGAGTGGATCCTGGATGCGAGATCCAGAACCAGGATCCATATCGCGCGGGGTAAACGGCGGGAGTAACGAGGACTCTCTTAAGGTAGGGGACGTTACTGGGCTGCGCTGCGAAAGACGAGCGCCAAAACTCTGTTTCCTTAAACGGAAGCGCCGTTTTGCGAGGTGGATATCTCCGCGAAAACACCACGCACAGCCGGGACACTTATACCCAATCGTAGACCACGTCCACCTCTACAAACCTATCCGAGTGGATCCTGGATCCGAGACCCACAGCCGAGGCACCACGCGGTCAAAGTAGGTCGCAGTTGCCGTTTTGCGCGCTCCATCTCTCCGCCAAAACACCACGCACAGCCGGGACACTTATACCCTATTGTAGACCCCGACCTCCTCTAACCACCCATACATGCAGAACAATAAACGGATACCCACAGCCGATGCAGCAAGTAGTTCAAAAGCGCCGGCCGATCTTCGTACTCTGACAAAATCACAGCGAAAGACGAGCGCCAATACTCTGTCTCCTTAAACCAAATCGCCGGTTTGCGCGGTGCATATCCCCGCGAATACACAACGCACAGACTCGTCCCCTACGCCGAATAGTAGACCACGTCCACTTCTAAAGACCTGTGGAGGAGGATCCAGGATCGGGCATTCACAGCCGATGCACGACGTGGTCAAAATAGGTCACTGTAGCCATATTGCGCGCTCAATATCTCCGCCAAAACACAACGCACAGTCGGGGTACTTACGCCGAATTGTAGACCTTGACGTCCTCTAACCAGCCATCCATGCACTCCTATAAACGGATAACCACAGCCGATGCAGCAAGTAGTTCAAAAGCGTCGGCCGATCTTCGTACTCTGACAAAATCACAGCGAAAGACGAGCGACAATATCGCCGGTCTGCGAGGTCCATATCTCCGCGAAAACACAACGCACAGCCGGGACACTTATACCCGATCGTAGACCACATCCACCTCTACAAACCTATCCGAGTGGATCCTGGATCCGAGACCCACAGCCGGGGCACGATGTACGCAAAGCCGGTCACAGTAGCCGAGCGCCAATACTCTGTTTCCTTGAACAAAATCGCCGGTTTGCGAGGTGCATAGCTCCGCGAATACACAACGCACAGCCGGGACACTTATACCCAATTGTAGACCACATCAACCTCTACAAAACTATCCGAGTGGATCCTGGATGCGAGACCCACAGCCGAGGCACGATGTGGTC
>NW_027466647.1:90000-112500 GCF_050575085.1 Anarhichas minor
AGGGGGACCGCCAGAAGCGCTGGACCCTTCAGCGCTTCGCTCATATCCCCTACTACGGCTGTAGCATAGGGGAACCGCCAGAAGCGCTGGACCCTTCAGCGCTTCGCTCATATCCCCTACTACGGCTGTAGCATAGGGGGACCGCCAGAAGCGCTGGACCCTTCAGCGCTTCGCTCATATCCCCTACTACGGCTGTAGCATAGGGGGACCGCCAGAAGCGCTGGACCCTTCAGCGCTTCGCTCCTATCCCCTACTACGGCTGTAGCATAGGGGAACCGCCAGAAGCGCTGGACCCTTCAGCGCTTCGCTCCTATCCCCTACTACGGCTGTAGCATAGGGGGACCGCCAGAAGCGCTGGACCCTTCAGCGCTTCGCTCATATCCCCTACTACGGCTGTAGCATAGGGGGGACCGCCAGAAGCGCTGGACCCTTCAGCGCTTCGCTCATATCCCCTACTACGGCTGTAGCATAGGGGGACCGCCAGAAGCGCTGGACCCTTCAGCGCTTCGCTCATATCCCCTACTACGGCTGTAGCATAGGGGGACCGCCAGAAGCGCTGGACCCTTCAGCGCTTCGCTCATATCCCCTACTACGGCTGTAGCATAGGGGGACCGCCAGAAGCGCTGGACCCTTCAGCGCTTCGCTCCTATCCCCTACTACGGCTGTAGCATAGGGGGACCGCCAGAAGCGCTGGACCCTTCAGCGCTTCGCTCATATCCCCTACTACGGCTGTAGCATAGGGGAACCGCCAGAAGCGCTGGACCCTTCAGCGCTTCGCTCATATCCCCTACTACGGCTGTAGCATAGGGGGACCGCCAGAAGCGCTGGACCCTTCAGCGCTTCGCTCATATCCCCTACTACGGCTGTAGCATAGGGGGACCGCCAGAAGCGCTGGACCCTTCAGCGCTTCGCTCATATCCCCTACTACGGCTGTAGCATAGGGGAACCGCCAGAAGCGCTGGACCCTTCAGCGCTTCGTCCCTACTACGGCTGTAACATAGGGGAACCGCCAGAAGCGCTGGACCCTTCAGCGCTTCGCTCATATCCCCTACTACGGCTGTAGCATAGGGGGACCGCCAGAAGCGCTGGACCCTTCAGCGCTTCGCTCATATCCCCTACTACGGCTGTAGCATAGGGGAACCGCCAGAAGCGCTGGACCCTTCAGCGCTTCGTCCCTACTACGGCTGTAACATAGGGGAACCGCCAGAAGCGCTGGACCCTTCAGCGCTTCGCTCATATCCCCTACTACGGCTGTAGCATAGGGGAACCGCCAGAAGCGCTGGACCCTTCAGCGCTTCGCTCCTATCCCCTAGTATACACTGGGTAGTCTGTTCCTATCATTGTGTGCAAGGTGGCTTGGTTACCCCCTACCAAAATGGGTCACAGCCGTAATAGGCGAAGTACAGAAGCGCTGGAACCTTCAGCGCTTCGCCCCTATCACGGCTTTAAAACCCGAGCGAAAAACTCTATGTCCTTAAACGAAATACCCGTTTTGCGCGGTCCATATCTCCGCGAAAACACAACGCACAGCCGGGACACTCATATCTAATTGTAGTCCAAGTCCCCCTCTACAAACACATCAGAGTGGATCCTGGATGCGACCTCCACAGCCGAGGCACGAGTCGGTCAAAGTAGGTCGCAGGGACCATATTACGCGCGCCATATCTACCCGGAAATAGAACGCACAGCGGGGATACTCATGCCCAGTTGTCGAGCTGGAAGTCCTCTAACCACCCATATAAGATGAATAATAAACGGATACACACAGCCGATGCAGCGCGTGTTTGAAAACCGCCGATCGATCTTCATACTCTGACAAAATCACAGCGAAAAATCCTTAAACCAAATACCCGTTTTGCGCGGTCCATATCTCCGCGAAAACACAACGCACAGCCGGGAACCTCATATCTAATTGTAGTCCAAGTCCACTTCTACAAACCTATCCGAGTGGATCCTGGATGCGAGGTCCACAGCCGAGGCACCACGCGGTCAAAGTAGGTCGCAGGGGCCCTATTACGCGCGCCATATCTACCCGGAAATGGAACGCACAGCGGGGATTCTTATTTTGAATACACGGTCGCGACGTCCTCTAACTACCCATATAAGCAGAATAATAAACGGGTATCCACAGCCGAGGCAGCACGTATTTGAAAACCGCCGACCGATCTTCATACTCTGACAAAATCACAGCGATAGCGCCAATACTCTGTTTCCTTAAACCAAATCGCCGTCTTGCGCGGTCCATATCCCCGCGAATACACAACGCACAGCCGGGACACCTATGCCGACCTGTAGCCACCGTCAACCTCTAAAGACATGTGGAGGGTGATCCACAATCGGACACTCACAGCCGAGGCACGACGCGGTCAAAGTAGGTCGCAGGGACCATATTACGCGCGCCATATCTACCCGGAAATAGAACGCACAGCGGGGATACTCATGCCCAGTTGTCGAGCTGGAAGTCCTCTAACCACCCATATAAGATGAATAATAAACGGATACACACAGCCGATGCAGCGCGTGTTTGAAAACCGCCGATCGATCTTCATACTCTGACAAAATCACAGCGAAAAATCCTTAAACCAAATACCCGTTTTGCGCGGTCCATATCTCCGCGAAAACACAACGCACAGCCGGGAACCTCATATCTAATTGTAGTCCAAGTCCACTTCTACAAACCTCACCGAGTGGATCCTGGATGCGAGGTCCACAGCCGAGGCACCACGCGGTCAAAGTAGGTCGCAGGGGCCCTATTACGCGCGCCATATCTACCCGGAAATGGAACGCACAGCGGGGATTCTTATTTTGAATACACGGTCGCGA
Source organism: Anarhichas minor (assembly GCF_050575085.1). Lineage (NCBI taxonomy): Eukaryota > Metazoa > Chordata > Actinopteri > Perciformes > Anarhichadidae > Anarhichas > Anarhichas minor. The sequence continues at coordinate 92,824 of NW_027466647.1, forward strand.
CGTCCTCTAACTACCCATATAAGCAGAATAATAAACGGGTATCCACAGCCGAGGCAGCACGTATTTGAAAACCGCCGACCGATCTTCATACTCTGACAAAATCACAGCGATAGCGCCAATACTCTGTTTCCTTAAACCAAATCGCCGTCTTGCGCGGTCCATATCCCCGCGAATACACAACGCACAGCCGGGACACCTATGCCGACCTGTAGCCACCGTCAACCTCTAAAGACATGTGGAGGGTGATCCACAATCGGACACTCACAGCCGAGGCACGACGCGGTCAAAGTAGGTCGCAGGGACCATATTACGCGCGCCATATCTACCCGGAAATAGAACGCACAGCGGGGATACTCATGCCCAGTTGTCAAGCTGGAAGTCCTCTAACCACCCATATAAGATGAATAATAAACGGATACACACAGCCGATGCAGCGCGTGTTTGAAAACCGCCGATCGATCTTCATACTCTGACAAAATCACAGCGAAAAATCCTTAAACCAAATACCCGTTTTGCGCGGTCCATATCTCCGCGAAAACACAACGCACAGCCGGGAACCTCATATCTAATTGTAGTCCAAGTCCACTTCTACAAACCTATCCGAGTGGATCCTGGATGCGAGGTCCACAGCCGAGGCACCACGCGGTCAAAGTAGGTCGCAGGGGCCCTATTACGCGCGCCATATCTACCCGGAAATGGAACGCACAGCGGGGATTCTTATTTTGAATACACGGTCGCGACGTCCTCTAACTACCCATATAAGCAGAATAATAAACGGGTATCCACAGCCGAGGCAGCACGTATTTGAAAACCGCCGACCGATCTTCATACTCTGACAAAATCACAGCGATAGCGCCAATACTCTGTTTCCTTAAACCAAATCGCCGTCTTGCGCGGTCCATATCCCCGCGAATACACAACGCACAGCCGGGACACCTATGCCGACCTGTAGCCACCGTCAACCTCTAAAGACATGTGGAGGGTGATCCACAATCGGACACTCACAGCCGAGGCACGACGCGGTCAAAGTAGGTCGCAGGGACCATATTACGCGCGCCAATATCTACCCGGAAATAGAACGCACAGCGGGGATACTCATGCCCAGTTGTCAAGCTGGAAGTCCTCTAACCACCCATATAAGATGAATAATAAACGGATACACACAGCCGATGCAGCGCGTGTTTGAAAACCGCCGATCGATCTTCATACTCTGACAAAAATCACAGCGAAAAATCCTTAAACCAAATACCCGTTTTGCGCGGTCCATATCTCCGCGAAAACACAACGCACAGCCGGGAACCTCATATCTAATTGTAGTCCAAGTCCACTTCTACAAACCTATCCGAGTGGATCCTGGATGCGAGGTCCACAGCCGAGGCACCACGCGGTCAAAGTAGGTCGCAGGGGCCCTATTACGCGCGCCATATCTACCCGGAAATGGAACGCACAGCGGGGATTCTTATTTTGAATACACGGTCGCGACGTCCTCTAACTACCCATATAAGCAGAATAATAAACGGGTATCCACAGCCGAGGCAGCACGTATTTGAAAACCGCCGACCGATTCTTCATACTCTGACAAAATCACAGCGATAGCGCCAATACTCTGTTTCCTTAAACCAAATCGCCGTCTTGCGCGGTCCATATCCCCGCGAATACACAACGCACAGCCGGGACACCTATGCCGACCTGTAGCCACCGTCAACCTCTAAAGACATGTGGAGGGTGATCCACAATCGGACACTCACAGCCGAGGCACGACGCGGTCAAAGTAGGTCGCAGGGGACCATATTACGCGCGCCATATCTACCCGGAAATAGAACGCACAGCGGGGATACTCATGCCCAGTTGTCAAGCTGGAAGTCCTCTAACCACCCATATAAGATGAATAATAAACGGATACACACAGCCGATGCAGCGCGTGTTTGAAAACCGCCGATCGATCTTCATACTCTGACAAAATCACAGCGAAAAATCCTTAAACCAAATACCCGTTTTGCGCGGTCCATATCTCCGCGAAAACACAACGCACAGCCGGGAACCTCATATCTAATTGTAGTCCAAGTCCACTTCTACAAACCTATCCGAGTGGATCCTGGATGCGAGGTCCACAGCCGAGGCACCACGCGGTCAAAGTAGGTCGCAGGGGCCCTATTACGCGCGCCATATCTACCCGGAAATGGAACGCACAGCGGGGATTCTTATTTTGAATACACGGTCGCGACGTCCTCTAACTACCCATATAAGCAGAATAATAAACGGGTATCCACAGCCGAGGCAGCACGTATTTGAAAACCGCCGACCGATCTTCATACTCTGACAAAATCACAGCGATAGCGCCAATACTCTGTTTCCTTAAACCAAATCGCCGTCTTGCGCGGTCCATATCCCCGCGAATACACAACGCACAGCCGGGACACCTATGCCGACCTGTAGCCACCGTCAACCTCTAAAGACATGTGGAGGGTGATCCACAATCGGACACTCACAGCCGAGGCACGACGCGGTCAAAGTAGGTCGCAGGGACCATATTACGCGCGCCATATCTACCCGGAAATAGAACGCACAGCGGGGATACTCATGCCCAGTTGTCAAGCTGGAAGTCCTCTAACCACCCATATAAGATGAATAATAAACGGATACACACAGCCGATGCAGCGCGTGTTTGAAAACCGCCGATCGATCTTCATACTCTGACAAAATCACAGCGAAAAATCCTTAAACCAAATACCCGTTTTGCGCGGTCCATATCTCCGCGAAAACACAACGCACAGCCGGGAACCTCATATCTAATTGTAGTCCAAGTCCACTTCTACAAACCTATCCGAGTGGATCCTGGATGCGAGGTCCACAGCCGAGGCACCACGCGGTCAAAGTAGGTCGCAGGGGCCCTATTACGCGCGCCATATCTACCCGGAAATGGAACGCACAGCGGGGATTCTTATTTTGAATACACGGTCGCGACGTCCTCTAACTACCCATATAAGCAGAATAATAAACGGGTATCCACAGCCGAGGCAGCACGTATTTGAAAACCGCCGACCGATCTTCATACTCTGACAAAATCACAGCGATAGCGCCAATACTCTGTTTCCTTAAACCAAATCGCCGTCTTGCGCGGTCCATATCCCCGCGAATACACAACGCACAGCCGGGACACCTATGCCGACCTGTAGCCACCGTCAACCTCTAAAGACATGTGGAGGGTGATCCACAATCGGACACTCACAGCCGAGGCACGACGCGGTCAAAGTAGGTCGCAGGGACCATATTACGCGCGCCATATCTACCCGGAAATAGAACGCACAGCGGGGATACTCATGCCCAGTTGTCAAGCTGGAAGTCCTCTAACCACCCATATAAGATGAATAATAAACGGATACACACAGCCGATGCAGCGCGTGTTTGAAAACCGCCGATCGATCTTCATACTCTGACAAAATCACAGCGAAAAATCCTTAAACCAAATACCCGTTTTGCGCGGTCCATATCTCCGCGAAAACACAACGCACAGCCGGGAACCTCATATCTAATTGTAGTCCAAGTCCACTTCTACAAACCTATCCGAGTGGATCCTGGATGCGAGGTCCACAGCCGAGGCACCACGCGGTCAAAGTAGGTCGCAGGGGCCCTATTACGCGCGCCATATCTACCCGGAAATGGAACGCACAGCGGGGATTCTTATTTTGAATACACGGTCGCGACGTCCTCTAACTACCCATATAAGCAGAATAATAAACGGGTATCCACAGCCGAGGCAGCACGTATTTGAAAACCGACCGACCGATCTTCATACTCTGACAAAATCACAGCGATAGCGCCAATACTCTGTTTCCTTAAACCAAATCGCCGTCTTGCGCGGTCCATATCCCCGCGAATACACAACGCACAGCCGGGACACCTATGCCGACCTGTAGCCACCGTCAACCTCTAAAGACATGTGGAGGGTGATCCACAATCGGACACTCACAGCCGAGGCACGACGCGGTCAAAGTAGGTCGCAGGGACCATATTACGCGCGCCATATCTACCCGGAAATAGAACGCACAGCGGGGATACTCATGCCCAGTTGTCAAGCTGGAAGTCCTCTAACCACCCATATAAGATGAATAATAAACGGATACACACAGCCGATGCAGCGCGTGTTTGAAAACCGCCGATCGATCTTCATACTCTGACAAAATCACAGCGAAAAATCCTTAAACCAAATACCCGTTTTGCGCGGTCCATATCTCCGCGAAAACACAACGCACAGCCGGGAACCTCATATCTAATTGTAGTCCAAGTCCACTTCTACAAACCTATCCGAGTGGATCCTGGATGCGAGGTCCACAGCCGAGGCACCACGCGGTCAAAGTAGGTCGCAGGGGCCCTATTACGCGCGCCATATCTACCCGGAAATGGAACGCACAGCGGGGATTCTTATTTTGAATACACGGTCGCGACGTCCTCTAACTACCCATATAAGCAGAATAATAAACGGGTATCCACAGCCGAGGCAGCACGTATTTGAAAACCGCCCGACCGATCTTCATACTCTGACAAAATCACAGCGATAGCGCCAATACTCTGTTTCCTTAAACCAAATCGCCGTCTTGCGCGGTCCATATCCCCGCGAATACACAACGCACAGCCGGGACACCTATGCCGACCTGTAGCCACCGTCAACCTCTAAAGACATGTGGAGGGTGATCCACAATCGGACACTCACAGCCGAGGCACGACGCGGTCAAAGTAGGTCGCAGGGACCATATTACGCGCGCCATATCTACCCGGAAATAGAACGCACAGCGGGGATACTCATGCCCAGTTGTCGAGCTGGAAGTCCTCTAACCACCCATATAAGATGAATAATAAACGGATACACACAGCCGATGCAGCGCGTGTTTGAAAACCGCCGATCGATCTTCATACTCTGACAAAATCACAGCGAAAAATCCTTAAACCAAATACCCGTTTTGCGCGGTCCATATCTCCGCGAAAACACAACGCACAGCCGGGAACCTCATATCTAATTGTAGTCCAAGTCCACTTCTACAAACCTCACCGAGTGGATCCTGGATGCGAGGTCCACAGCCGAGGCACCACGCGGTCAAAGTAGGTCGCAGGGGCCCTATTACGCGCGCCAATCTACCCGGAAATGGAACGCACAGCGGGGATTCTTATTTTGAATACACGGTCGCGACGTCCTCTAACTACCCATATAAGCAGAATAATAAACGGGTATCCACAGCCGAGGCAGCACGTATTTGAAAACCGCTCGACCGATCTTCATACTCTGACAAAATCACAGCGATAGCGCCAATACTCTGTTTCCTTAAACCAAATCGCCGTCTTGCGCGGTCCATATCCCCGCGAATACACAACGCACAGCCGGGACACCTATGCCGACCTGTAGCCACCGTCAACCTCTAAAGACATGTGGAGGGTGATCCACAATCGGACACTCACAGCCGAGGCACGACGCGGTCAAAGTAGGTCGCAGGGACCATATTACGCGCGCCATATCTACCCGGAAATAGAACGCACAGCGGGGATACTCATGCCCAGTTGTCAAGCTGGAAGTCCTCTAACCACCCATATAAGATGAATAATAAACGGATACACACAGCCGATGCAGCGCGTGTTTGAAAACCGCCGATCGATCTTCATACTCTGACAAAATCACAGCGAAAAATCCTTAAACCAAATACCCGTTTTGCGCGGTCCATATCTCCGCGAAAACACAACGCACAGCCGGGAACCTCATATCTAATTGTAGTCCAAGTCCACTTCTACAAACCTATCCGAGTGGATCCTGGATGCGAGGTCCACAGCCGAGGCACCACGCGGTCAAAGTAGGTCGCAGGGGCCCTATTACGCGCGCCATATCTACCCGGAAATGGAACGCACAGCGGGGATTCTTATTTTGAATACACGGTCGCGACGTCCTCTAACTACCCATATAAGCAGAATAATAAACGGGTATCCACAGCCGAGGCAGCACGTATTTGAAAACCGCCGACCGATCTTCATACTCTGACAAAATCACAGCGATAGCGCCAATACTCTGTTTCCTTAAACCAAATCGCCGTCTTGCGCGGTCCATATCCCCGCGAATACACAACGCACAGCCGGGACACCTATGCCGACCTGTAGCCACCGTCAACCTCTAAAGACATGTGGAGGGTGATCCACAATCGGACACTCACAGCCGAGGCACGACGCGGTCAAAGTAGGTCGCAGGGACCATATTACGCGCGCCATATCTACCCGGAAATAGAACGCACAGCGGGGATACTCATGCCCAGTTGTCGAGCTGGAAGTCCTCTAACCACCCATATAAGATGAATAATAAACGGATACACACAGCCGATGCAGCGCGTGTTTGAAAACCGCCGATCGATCTTCATACTCTGACAAAATCACAGCGAAAAATCCTTAAACCAAATACCCGTTTTGCGCGCGTCCATATCTCCGCGAAAACACAACGCACAGCCGGGAACCTCATATCTAATTGTAGTCCAAGTCCACTTCTACAAACCTATCCGAGTGGATCCTGGATGCGAGGTCCACAGCCGAGGCACCACGCGGTCAAAGTAGGTCGCAGGGGCCCTATTACGCGCGCCATATCTACCCGGAAATGGAACGCACAGCGGGGATTCTTATTTTGAATACACGGTCGCGACGTCCTCTAACTACCCATATAAGCAGAATAATAAACGGGTATCCACAGCCGAGGCAGCACGTATTTGAAAACCGCCGACCGATCTTCATACTCTGACAAAATCACAGCGATAGCGCCAATACTCTGTTTCCTTAAACCAAATCGCCGTCTTGCGCGGTCCATATCCCCGCGAATACACAACGCACAGCCGGGACACCTATGCCGACCTGTAGCCACCGTCAACCTCTAAAGACATGTGGAGGGTGATCCACAATCGGACACTCACAGCCGAGGCACGACGCGGTCAAAGTAGGTCGCAGGGACCATATTACGCGCGCCATATCTACCCGGAAATAGAACGCACAGCGGGGATACTCATGCCCAGTTGTCAAGCTGGAAGTCCTCTAACCACCCATATAAGATGAATAATAAACGGATACACACAGCCGATGCAGCGCGTGTTTGAAAACCGCCGATCGATCTTCATACTCTGACAAAATCACAGCGAAAAATCCTTAAACCAAATACCCGTTTTGCGCGGTCCATATCTCCGCGAAAACACAACGCACAGCCGGGAACCTCATATCTAATTGTAGTCCAAGTCCACTTCTACAAACCTATCCGAGTGGATCCTGGATGCGAGGTCCACAGCCGAGGCACCACGCGGTCAAAGTAGGTCGCAGGGGCCCTATTACGCGCGCCATATCTACCCGGAAATGGAACGCACAGCGGGGATTCTTATTTTGAATACACGGTCGCGACGTCCTCTAACTACCCATATAAGCAGAATAATAAACGGGTATCCACAGCCGAGGCAGCACGTATTTGAAAACCGCCGACCGATCTTCATACTCTGACAAAATCACAGCGATAGCGCCAATACTCTGTTTCCTTAAACCAAATCGCCGTCTTGCGCGGTCCATATCCCCGCGAATACACAACGCACAGCCGGGACACCTATGCCGACCTGTAGCCACCGTCAACCTCTAAAGACATGTGGAGGGTGATCCACAATCGGACACTCACAGCCGAGGCACGACGCGGTCAAAGTAGGTCGCAGGGACCATATTACGCGCGCCATATCTACCCGGAAATAGAACGCACAGCGGGGATACTCATGCCCAGTTGTCAAGCTGGAAGTCCTCTAACCACCCATATAAGATGAATAATAAACGGATACACACAGCCGATGCAGCGCGTGTTTGAAAACCGCCGATCGATCTTCATACTCTGACAAAATCACAGCGAAAAATCCTTAAACCAAATACCCGTTTTGCGCGGTCCATATCTCCGCGAAAACACAACGCACAGCCGGGAACCTCATATCTAATTGTAGTCCAAGTCCACTTCTACAAACCTATCCGAGTGGATCCTGGATGCGAGGTCCACAGCCGAGGCACCACGCGGTCAAAGTAGGTCGCAGGGGCCCTATTACGCGCGCCATATCTACCCGGAAATGGAACGCACAGCGGGGATTCTTATTTTGAATACACGGTCGCGACGTCCTCTAACTACCCATATAAGCAGAATAATAAACGGGTATCCACAGCCGAGGCAGCACGTATTTGAAAACCGCCGACCGATCTTCATACTCTGACAAAATCACAGCGATAGCGCCAATACTCTGTTTCCTTAAACCAAATCGCCGTCTTGCGCGGTCCATATCCCCGCGAATACACAACGCACAGCCGGGACACCTATGCCGACCTGTAGCCACCGTCAACCTCTAAAGACATGTGGAGGGTGATCCACAATCGGACACTCACAGCCGAGGCACGACGCGGTCAAAGTAGGTCGCAGGGACCATATTACGCGCGCCATATCTACCCGGAAATAGAACGCACAGCGGGGATACTCATGCCCAGTTGTCAAGCTGGAAGTCCTCTAACCACCCATATAAGATGAATAATAAACGGATACACACAGCCGATGCAGCGCGTGTTTGAAAACCGCCGATCGATCTTCATACTCTGACAAAATCACAGCGAAAAATCCTTAAACCAAATACCCGTTTTGCGCGGTCCATATCTCCGCGAAAACACAACGCACAGCCGGGAACCTCATATCTAATTGTAGTCCAAGTCCACTTCTACAAACCTATCCGAGTGGATCCTGGATGCGAGGTCCACAGCCGAGGCACCACGCGGTCAAAGTAGGTCGCAGGGGCCCTATTACGCGCGCCATATCTACCCGGAAATGGAACGCACAGCGGGGATTCTTATTTTGAATACACGGTCGCGACGTCCTCTAACTACCCATATAAGCAGAATAATAAACGGGTATCCACAGCCGAGGCAGCACGTATTTGAAAACCGCGCCGACCGATCTTCATACTCTGACAAAATCACAGCGATAGCGCCAATACTCTGTTTCCTTAAACCAAATCGCCGTCTTGCGCGGTCCATATCCCCGCGAATACACAACGCACAGCCGGGACACCTATGCCGACCTGTAGCCACCGTCAACCTCTAAAGACATGTGGAGGGTGATCCACAATCGGACACTCACAGCCGAGGCACGACGCGGTCAAAGTAGGTCGCAGGGACCATATTACGCGCGCCATATCTACCCGGAAATAGAACGCACAGCGGGGATACTCATGCCCAGTTGTCGAGCTGGAAGTCCTCTAACCACCCATATAAGATGAATAATAAACGGATACACACAGCCGATGCAGCGCGTGTTTGAAAACCGCCGATCGATCTTCATACTCTGACAAAATCACAGCGAAAAATCCTTAAACCAAATACCCGTTTTGCGCGGTCCATATCTCCGCGAAAACACAACGCACAGCCGGGAACCTCATATCTAATTGTAGTCCAAGTCCACTTCTACAAACCTCACCGAGTGGATCCTGGATGCGAGGTCCACAGCCGAGGCACCACGCGGTCAAAGTAGGTCGCAGGGGCCCTATTACGCGCGCCATATCTACCCGGAAATGGAACGCACAGCGGGGATTCTTATTTTGAATACACGGTCGCGACGTCCTCTAACTACCCATATAAGCAGAATAATAAACGGGTATCCACAGCCGAGGCAGCACGTATTTGAAAACCGCCGACCGATCTTCATACTCTGACAAAATCACAGCGATAGCGCCAATACTCTGTTTCCTTAAACCAAATCGCCGTCTTGCGCGGTCCATATCCCCGCGAATACACAACGCACAGCCGGGACACCTATGCCGACCTGTAGCCACCGTCAACCTCTAAAGACATGTGGAGGGTGATCCACAATCGGACACTCACAGCCGAGGCACGACGCGGTCAAAGTAGGTCGCAGGGACCATATTACGCGCGCCATATCTACCCGGAAATAGAACGCACAGCGGGGATACTCATGCCCAGTTGTCAAGCTGGAAGTCCTCTAACCACCCATATAAGATGAATAATAAACGGATACACACAGCCGATGCAGCGCGTGTTTGAAAACCGCCGATCGATCTTCATACTCTGACAAAATCACAGCGAAAAATCCTTAAACCAAATACCCGTTTTGCGCGGTCCATATCTCCGCGAAAACACAACGCACAGCCGGGAACCTCATATCTAATTGTAGTCCAAGTCCACTTCTACAAACCTATCCGAGTGGATCCTGGATGCGAGGTCCACAGCCGAGGCACCACGCGGTCAAAGTAGGTCGCAGGGGCCCTATTACGCGCGCCATATCTACCCGGAAATGGAACGCACAGCGGGGATTCTTATTTTGAATACACGGTCGCGACGTCCTCTAACTACCCATATAAGCAGAATAATAAACGGGTATCCACAGCCGAGGCAGCACGTATTTGAAAACCGCCGACCGATCTTCATACTCTGACAAAATCACAGCGATAGCGCCAATACTCTGTTTCCTTAAACCAAATCGCCGTCTTGCGCGGTCCATATCCCCGCGAATACACAACGCACAGCCGGGACACCTATGCCGACCTGTAGCCACCGTCAACCTCTAAAGACATGTGGAGGGTGATCCACAATCGGACACTCACAGCCGAGGCACGACGCGGTCAAAGTAGGTCGCAGGGACCATATTACGCGCGCCATATCTACCCGGAAATAGAACGCACAGCGGGGATACTCATGCCCAGTTGTCAAGCTGGAAGTCCTCTAACCACCCATATAAGATGAATAATAAACGGATACACACAGCCGATGCAGCGCGTGTTTGAAAACCGCCGATCGATCTTCATACTCTGACAAAATCACAGCGAAAAATCCTTAAACCAAATACCCGTTTTGCGCGGTCCATATCTCCGCGAAAACACAACGCACAGCCGGGAACCTCATATCTAATTGTAGTCCAAGTCCACTTCTACAAACCTATCCGAGTGGATCCTGGATGCGAGGTCCACAGCCGAGGCACCACGCGGTCAAAGTAGGTCGCAGGGGCCCTATTACGCGCGCCATATCTACCCGGAAATGGAACGCACAGCGGGGATTCTTATTTTGAATACACGGTCGCGACGTCCTCTAACTACCCATATAAGCAGAATAATAAACGGGTATCCACAGCCGAGGCAGCACGTATTTGAAAACCGCCGACCGATCTTCATACTCTGACAAAATCACAGCGATAGCGCCAATACTCTGTTTCCTTAAACCAAATCGCCGTCTTGCGCGGTCCATATCCCCGCGAATACACAACGCACAGCCGGGACACCTATGCCGACCTGTAGCCACCGTCAACCTCTAAAGACATGTGGAGGGTGATCCACAATCGGACACTCACAGCCGAGGCACGACGCGGTCAAAGTAGGTCGCAGGGACCATATTACGCGCGCCATATCTACCCGGAAATAGAACGCACAGCGGGGATACTCATGCCCAGTTGTCAAGCTGGAAGTCCTCTAACCACCCATATAAGATGAATAATAAACGGATACACACAGCCGATGCAGCGCGTGTTTGAAAACCGCCGATCGATCTTCATACTCTGACAAAATCACAGCGAAAAATCCTTAAACCAAATACCCGTTTTGCGCGGTCCATATCTCCGCGAAAACACAACGCACAGCCGGGAACCTCATATCTAATTGTAGTCCAAGTCCACTTCTACAAACCTATCCGAGTGGATCCTGGATGCGAGGTCCACAGCCGAGGCACCACGCGGTCAAAGTAGGTCGCAGGGGCCCTATTACGCGCGCCATATCTACCCGGAAATGGAACGCACAGCGGGGATTCTTATTTTGAATACACGGTCGCGACGTCCTCTAACTACCCATATAAGCAGAATAATAAACGGGTATCCACAGCCGAGGCAGCACGTATTTGAAAACCGCCGACCGATCTTCATACTCTGACAAAATCACAGCGATAGCGCCAATACTCTGTTTCCTTAAACCAAATCGCCGTCTTGCGCGGTCCATATCCCCGCGAATACACAACGCACAGCCGGGACACCTATGCCGACCTGTAGCCACCGTCAACCTCTAAAGACATGTGGAGGGTGATCCACAATCGGACACTCACAGCCGAGGCACGACGCGGTCAAAGTAGGTCGCAGGGACCATATTACGCGCGCCATATCTACCCGGAAATAGAACGCACAGCGGGGATACTCATGCCCAGTTGTCAAGCTGGAAGTCCTCTAACCACCCATATAAGATGAATAATAAACGGATACACACAGCCGATGCAGCGCGTGTTTGAAAACCGCCGATCGATCTTCATACTCTGACAAAATCACAGCGAAAAATCCTTAAACCAAATACCCGTTTTGCGCGGTCCATATCTCCGCGAAAACACAACGCACAGCCGGGAACCTCATATCTAATTGTAGTCCAAGTCCACTTCTACAAACCTATCCGAGTGGATCCTGGATGCGAGGTCCACAGCCGAGGCACCACGCGGTCAAAGTAGGTCGCAGGGGCCCTATTACGCGCGCCATATCTACCCGGAAATGGAACGCACAGCGGGGATTCTTATTTTGAATACACGGTCGCGACGTCCTCTAACTACCCATATAAGCAGAATAATAAACGGGTATCCACAGCCGAGGCAGCACGTATTTGAAAACCGCCGACCGATCTTCATACTCTGACAAAATCACAGCGATAGCGCCAATACTCTGTTTCCTTAAACCAAATCGCCGTCTTGCGCGGTCCATATCCCCGCGAATACACAACGCACAGCCGGGACACCTATGCCGACCTGTAGCCACCGTCAACCTCTAAAGACATGTGGAGGGTGATCCACAATCGGACACTCACAGCCGAGGCACGACGCGGTCAAAGTAGGTCGCAGGGACCATATTACGCGCGCCATATCTACCCGGAAATAGAACGCACAGCGGGGATACTCATGCCCAGTTGTCAAGCTGGAAGTCCTCTAACCACCCATATAAGATGAATAATAAACGGATACACACAGCCGATGCAGCGCGTGTTTGAAAACCGCCGATCGATCTTCATACTCTGACAAAATCACAGCGAAAAATCCTTAAACCAAATACCCGTTTTGCGCGCGTCCATATCTCCGCGAAAACACAACGCACAGCCGGGAACCTCATATCTAATTGTAGTCCAAGTCCACTTCTACAAACCTATCCGAGTGGATCCTGGATGCGAGGTCCACAGCCGAGGCACCACGCGGTCAAAGTAGGTCGCAGGGGCCCTATTACGCGCGCCATATCTACCCGGAAATGGAACGCACAGCGGGGATTCTTATTTTGAATACACGGTCGCGACGTCCTCTAACTACCCATATAAGCAGAATAATAAACGGGTATCCACAGCCGAGGCAGCACGTATTTGAAAACCGCCGACCGATCTTCATACTCTGACAAAATCACAGCGATAGCGCCAATACTCTGTTTCCTTAAACCAAATCGCCGTCTTGCGCGGTCCATATCCCCGCGAATACACAACGCACAGCCGGGACACCTATGCCGACCTGTAGCCACCGTCAACCTCTAAAGACATGTGGAGGGTGATCCACAATCGGACACTCACAGCCGAGGCACGACGCGGTCAAAGTAGGTCGCAGGGACCATATTACGCGCGCCATATCTACCCGGAAATAGAACGCACAGCGGGGATACTCATGCCCAGTTGTCAAGCTGGAAGTCCTCTAACCACCCATATAAGATGAATAATAAACGGATACACACAGCCGATGCAGCGCGTGTTTGAAAACCGCCGATCGATCTTCATACTCTGACAAAATCACAGCGAAAAATCCTTAAACCAAATACCCGTTTTGCGCGGTCCATATCTCCGCGAAAACACAACGCACAGCCGGGAACCTCATATCTAATTGTAGTCCAAGTCCACTTCTACAAACCTATCCGAGTGGATCCTGGATGCGAGGTCCACAGCCGAGGCACCACGCGGTCAAAGTAGGTCGCAGGGGCCCTATTACGCGCGCCATATCTACCCGGAAATGGAACGCACAGCGGGGATTCTTATTTTGAATACACGGTCGCGACGTCCTCTAACTACCCATATAAGCAGAATAATAAACGGGTATCCACAGCCGAGGCAGCACGTATTTGAAAACCGCCGACCGATCTTCATACTCTGACAAAATCACAGCGATAGCGCCAATACTCTGTTTCCTTAAACCAAATCGCCGTCTTGCGCGGTCCATATCCCCGCGAATACACAACGCACAGCCGGGACACCTATGCCGACCTGTAGCCACCGTCAACCTCTAAAGACATGTGGAGGGTGATCCACAATCGGACACTCACAGCCGAGGCACGACGCGGTCAAAGTAGGTCGCAGGGACCATATTACGCGCGCCATATCTACCCGGAAATAGAACGCACAGCGGGGATACTCATGCCCAGTTGTCAAGCTGGAAGTCCTCTAACCACCCATATAAGATGAATAATAAACGGATACACACAGCCGATGCAGCGCGTGTTTGAAAACCGCCGATCGATCTTCATACTCTGACAAAATCACAGCGAAAAATCCTTAAACCAAATACCCGTTTTGCGCGGTCCATATCTCCGCGAAAACACAACGCACAGCCGGGAACCTCATATCTAATTGTAGTCCAAGTCCACTTCTACAAACCTATCCGAGTGGATCCTGGATGCGAGGTCCACAGCCGAGGCACCACGCGGTCAAAGTAGGTCGCAGGGGCCCTATTACGCGCGCCATATCTACCCGGAAATGGAACGCACAGCGGGGATTCTTATTTTGAATACACGGTCGCGACGTCCTCTAACTACCCATATAAGCAGAATAATAAACGGGTATCCACAGCCGAGGCAGCACGTATTTGAAAACCGCCGACCGATCTTCATACTCTGACAAAATCACAGCGATAGCGCCAATACTCTGTTTCCTTAAACCAAATCGCCGTCTTGCGCGGTCCATATCCCCGCGAATACACAACGCACAGCCGGGACACCTATGCCGACCTGTAGCCACCGTCAACCTCTAAAGACATGTGGAGGGTGATCCACAATCGGACACTCACAGCCGAGGCACGACGCGGTCAAAGTAGGTCGCAGGGACCATATTACGCGCGCCATATCTACCCGGAAATAGAACGCACAGCGGGGATACTCATGCCCAGTTGTCAAGCTGGAAGTCCTCTAACCACCCATATAAGATGAATAATAAACGGATACACACAGCCGATGCAGCGCGTGTTTGAAAACCGCCGATCGATCTTCATACTCTGACAAAATCACAGCGAAAAATCCTTAAACCAAATACCCGTTTTGCGCGGTCCATATCTCCGCGAAAACACAACGCACAGCCGGGAACCTCATATCTAATTGTAGTCCAAGTCCACTTCTACAAACCTATCCGAGTGGATCCTGGATGCGAGGTCCACAGCCGAGGCACCACGCGGTCAAAGTAGGTCGCAGGGGCCCTATTACGCGCGCCATATCTACCCGGAAATGGAACGCACAGCGGGGATTCTTATTTTGAATACACGGTCGCGACGTCCTCTAACTACCCATATAAGCAGAATAATAAACGGGTATCCACAGCCGAGGCAGCACGTATTTGAAAACCGCCGACCGATCTTCATACTCTGACAAAATCACAGCGATAGCGCCAATACTCTGTTTCCTTAAACCAAATCGCCGTCTTGCGCGGTCCATATCCCCGCGAATACACAACGCACAGCCGGGACACCTATGCCGACCTGTAGCCACCGTCAACCTCTAAAGACATGTGGAGGGTGATCCACAATCGGACACTCACAGCCGAGGCACGACGCGGTCAAAGTAGGTCGCAGGGACCATATTACGCGCGCCATATCTACCCGGAAATAGAACGCACAGCGGGGATACTCATGCCCAGTTGTCAAGCTGGAAGTCCTCTAACCACCCATATAAGATGAATAATAAACGGATACACACAGCCGATGCAGCGCGTGTTTGAAAACCGCCGATCGATCTTCATACTCTGACAAAATCACAGCGAAAAATCCTTAAACCAAATACCCGTTTTGCGCGGTCCATATCTCCGCGAAAACACAACGCACAGCCGGGAACCTCATATCTAATTGTAGTCCAAGTCCACTTCTACAAACCTATCCGAGTGGATCCTGGATGCGAGGTCCACAGCCGAGGCACCACGCGGTCAAAGTAGGTCGCAGGGGCCCTATTACGCGCGCCATATCTACCCGGAAATGGAACGCACAGCGGGGATTCTTATTTTGAATACACGGTCGCGACGTCCTCTAACTACCCATATAAGCAGAATAATAAACGGGTATCCACAGCCGAGGCAGCACGTATTTGAAAACCGCCGACCGATCTTCATACTCTGACAAAATCACAGCGATAGCGCCAATACTCTGTTTCCTTAAACCAAATCGCCGTCTTGCGCGGTCCATATCCCCGCGAATACACAACGCACAGCCGGGACACCTATGCCGACCTGTAGCCACCGTCAACCTCTAAAGACATGTGGAGGGTGATCCACAATCGGACACTCACAGCCGAGGCACGACGCGGTCAAAGTAGGTCGCAGGGACCATATTACGCGCGCCATATCTACCCGGAAATAGAACGCACAGCGGGGATACTCATGCCCAGTTGTCAAGCTGGAAGTCCTCTAACCACCCATATAAGATGAATAATAAACGGATACACACAGCCGATGCAGCGCGTGTTTGAAAACCGCCGATCGATCTTCATACTCTGACAAAATCACAGCGAAAAATCCTTAAACCAAATACCCGTTTTGCGCGGTCCATATCTCCGCGAAAACACAACGCACAGCCGGGAACCTCATATCTAATTGTAGTCCAAGTCCACTTCTACAAACCTATCCGAGTGGATCCTGGATGCGAGGTCCACAGCCGAGGCACCACGCGGTCAAAGTAGGTCGCAGGGGCCCTATTACGCGCGCCATATCTACCCGGAAATGGAACGCACAGCGGGGATTCTTATTTTGAATACACGGTCGCGACGTCCTCTAACTACCCATATAAGCAGAATAATAAACGGGTATCCACAGCCGAGGCAGCACGTATTTGAAAACCGCCGACCGATCTTCATACTCTGACAAAATCACAGCGATAGCGCCAATACTCTGTTTCCTTAAACCAAATCGCCGTCTTGCGCGGTCCATATCCCCGCGAATACACAACGCACAGCCGGGACACCTATGCCGACCTGTAGCCACCGTCAACCTCTAAAGACATGTGGAGGGTGATCCACAATCGGACACTCACAGCCGAGGCACGACGCGGTCAAAGTAGGTCGCAGGGACCATATTACGCGCGCCATATCTACCCGGAAATAGAACGCACAGCGGGGATACTCATGCCCAGTTGTCAAGCTGGAAGTCCTCTAACCACCCATATAAGATGAATAATAAACGGATACACACAGCCGATGCAGCGCGTGTTTGAAAACCGCCGATCGATCTTCATACTCTGACAAAATCACAGCGAAAAATCCTTAAACCAAATACCCGTTTTGCGCGGTCCATATCTCCGCGAAAACACAACGCACAGCCGGGAACCTCATATCTAATTGTAGTCCAAGTCCACTTCTACAAACCTATCCGAGTGGATCCTGGATGCGAGGTCCACAGCCGAGGCACCACGCGGTCAAAGTAGGTCGCAGGGGCCCTATTACGCGCGCCATATCTACCCGGAAATGGAACGCACAGCGGGGATTCTTATTTTGAATACACGGTCGCGACGTCCTCTAACTACCCATATAAGCAGAATAATAAACGGGTATCCACAGCCGAGGCAGCACGTATTTGAAAACCGCCGACCGATCTTCATACTCTGACAAAATCACAGCGATAGCGCCAATACTCTGTTTCCTTAAACCAAATCGCCGTCTTGCGCGGTCCATATCCCCGCGAATACACAACGCACAGCCGGGACACCTATGCCGACCTGTAGCCACCGTCAACCTCTAAAGACATGTGGAGGGTGATCCACAATCGGACACTCACAGCCGAGGCACGACGCGGTCAAAGTAGGTCGCAGGGACCATATTACGCGCGCCATATCTACCCGGAAATAGAACGCACAGCGGGGATACTCATGCCCAGTTGTCAAGCTGGAAGTCCTCTAACCACCCATCTAGACACTCCTATAAACGGATACACACAGCCGATACAGCGCGTATTTGAAAACCGCCGACCGATCTTCATACTCTGACAAAATCACAGCGAAAGACTTAAACGAAATACCCGTTTTGCGAGGTCCATATCCCCGCGAATACACAACGCACAGCCGGGACACTTATACCCAGTTGTAGTCCACGTCCCCCTCTACAAAACTATCGGAGTGGATCCTGGATGCGAGGTCCACAGCCGAGGCACGGTGTAGTCAAAGTAGGTCGCAGGGACCATATTACGCGCGCCATATCTACCCGGAAATAGAACGCACAGCGGGGATTCCTATACTGAATACACGGCCCCGACGTCCTCTAACCAACTATGTAAGCTGAATAATAAACGGATAACCACAGCCGAGGCAGCGCGTGTTTGAAAACAGCCGACCGATCTTCATACTCTGACAAAATCACAGCGAAAGACTTAAACGAAATACCCGTTTTGCGAGGTCCATATCCCCGCGAATACACAACGCACAGCCGGGACACTTATATCTAACTGTAGTCCAAGTCCCCCTCTACAAATCTATCCGAGTGGATCATGGATGCGAGGTCCACAACCGAGGCACGATGTAGTCAAAGTAGGTCGCAGGGGCCATATTGCGCGGTCCATATCTACCCGGAAATGGAACGCACAGCGGGGATTCTTATACCGAATCCACGGTCCCGACGTCCTCTAACCACCCATATAAGCATAATAATAAACGGATACCCACAGCCGAGGCAGCACGTATTTGAAAAGCGCCGGCCGATCTTCATACTCTGACAAAAAGCGCCGGGCGATCTTCATACTCTGACAAAATCACAGCCGTTTTTATATCGTTTTGCGAGATGGATATCTCCGCGAATACACAACGCACAGCCGGGATACTCATACCTAATTGTATAATACGTCTACCTCTACAAACCTATCCGAGTGGATCCTGGATGCGAGATCCAGAACCAGGATCCATATCGCGCGGGTAAACGGCGGGAGTAACGAGGACTCTCTTAAGGTAGGGGACGTTACTGGGCTGCGCTGCGAAAGACGAGCGCCAAAACTCTGTTTCCTTAAACGGAAGCGCCGTTTTGCGAGGTGGATATCTCCGCGAAAACACCACGCACAGCCGGGACACTTATACCCAATCGTAGACCACGTCCACCTCTACAAACCTATCCGAGTGGATCCTGGATCCGAGACCCACAGCCGAGGCACCACGCGGTCAAAGTAGGTCGCAGTTGCCGTTTTGCGCGCTCCATCTCTCCGCCAAAACACCACGCACAGCCGGGACACTTATACCCTATTGTAGACCCCGACCTCCTCTAACCACCCATACATGCAGAACAATAAACGGATACCCACAGCCGATGCAGCAAGTAGTTCAAAAGCGCCGGCCGATCTTCGTACTCTGACAAAATCACAGCGAAAGACGAGCGCCAATACTCTGTCTCCTTAAACCAAATCGCCGGTTTGCGCGGTGCATATCCCCGCGAATACA
>NW_027466647.1:122500-128836 GCF_050575085.1 Anarhichas minor
TCAATACTCTGTCAATCCGTCAATCCGTTCAATACTCTGTCATTTTGTTGAAAGTCAGACAACCAGCCCACACACCGAGGTGTGGTGCCGACCGGGTCCAGTGGGCTCTGGCCTTTGTCGGATGTCTTCTACTCGAGGTGTCCTTGACTTTCTATGATAGACATATTTCTGAAAACTGAGTTTCTGAAATCGTGCCCAAGGTGGCTTGGTTACCCCCTACCAAAATGGGTCACAGCCGTAATAGGCAAAGTCCCGAAGCGCTGGACCCTTCAGCGCTTCAGAGCTTCGCCCCTACTACTGCTCTAAAAGAATTGGTCCTGGTAATCCAAAAAATTTAGGGAAGCGCTGGACCCTTCAGCGCTTCGCTCATATCCCCCCTACTACGGCTGTAGCATAGGGGAACCGCCAGAAGCGCTGGACCCTTCAGCGCTTCGCTCATATCCCCTACTACGGCTGTAGCATAGGGGGACCGCCAGAAGCGCTGGACCCTTCAGCGCTTCGCTCCTATCCCCTACTACGGCTGTAGCATAGGGGGACCGCCAGAAGCGCTGGACCCTTCAGCGCTTCGCTCCTATCCCCTACTACGGCTGTAGCATAGGGGGACCGCCAGAAGCGCTGGACCCTTCAGCGCTTCGCTCCTATCCCCTACTACGGCTGTAGCATAGGGGGACCGCCAGAAGCGCTGGACCCTTCAGCGCTTCGCTCCTATCCCCTACTACGGCTGTAGCATAGGGGGACCGCCAGAAGCGCTGGACCCTTCAGCGCTTCGCTCCTATCCCCTACTACGGCTGTAGCATAGGGGGACCGCCAGAAGCGCTGGACCCTTCAGCGCTTCGCTCCTATCCCCTACTACGGCTGTAGCATAGGGGGACCGCCAGAAGCGCTGGACCCTTCAGCGCTTCGCTCATATCCCCTACTACGGCTGTAGCATAGGGGAACCGCCAGAAGCGCTGGACCCTTCAGCGCTTCGCTCATATCCCCTACTACGGCTGTAGCATAGGGGGACCGCCAGAAGCGCTGGACCCTTCAGCGCTTCGCTCATATCCCCTACTACGGCTGTAGCATAGGGGGACCGCCAGAAGCGCTGGACCCTTCAGCGCTTCGCTCATATCCCCTACTACGGCTGTAGCATAGGGGAACCGCCAGAAGCGCTGGACCCTTCAGCGCTTCGTCCCTACTACGGCTGTAACATAGGGGAACCGCCAGAAGCGCTGGACCCTTCAGCGCTTCGCTCATATCCCCTACTACGGCTGTAGCATAGGGGGACCGCCAGAAGCGCTGGACCCTTCAGCGCTTCGCTCATATCCCCTACTACGGCTGTAGCATAGGGGAACCGCCAGAAGCGCTGGACCCTTCAGCGCTTCGTCCCTACTACGGCTGTAACATAGGGGAACCGCCAGAAGCGCTGGACCCTTCAGCGCTTCGCTCATATCCCCTACTACGGCTGTAGCATAGGGGAACCGCCAGAAGCGCTGGACCCTTCAGCGCTTCGCTCCTATCCCCTAGTATACACTGGGTAGTCTGTTCCTATCATTGTGTGCAAGGTGGCTTGGTTACCCCCTACCAAAATGGGTCACAGCCGTAATAGGCGAAGTACAGAAGCGCTGGAACCTTCAGCGCTTCGCCCCTATCACGGCTTTAAAACCCGAGCGAAAAACTCTATGTCCTTAAACGAAATACCCGTTTTGCGCGGTCCATATCTCCGCGAAAACACAACGCACAGCCGGGACACTCATATCTAATTGTAGTCCAAGTCCCCCTCTACAAACACATCCGAGTGGATCCTGGATGCGACCTCCACAGCCGAGGCACGAGTCGGTCAAAGTAGGTCGCAGGGACCATATTACGCGCGCCATATCTACCCGGAAATAGAACGCACAGCGGGGATACTCATGCCCAGTTGTCGAGCTGGAAGTCCTCTAACCACCCATATAAGATGAATAATAAACGGATACACACAGCCGATGCAGCGCGTGTTTGAAAACCGCCGATCGATCTTCATACTCTGACAAAATCACAGCGAAAAATCCTTAAACCAAATACCCGTTTTGCGCGGTCCATATCTCCGCGAAAACACAACGCACAGCCGGGAACCTCATATCTAATTGTAGTCCAAGTCCACTTCTACAAACCTATCCGAGTGGATCCTGGATGCGAGGTCCACAGCCGAGGCACCACGCGGTCAAAGTAGGTCGCAGGGGCCCTATTACGCGCGCCATATCTACCCGGAAATGGAACGCACAGCGGGGATTCTTATTTTGAATACACGGTCCCGACGTCCTCTAACTACCCATTAAGCAGAATAATAAACGGGTATCCACAGCCGAGGCAGCACGTATTTGAAAACCGCCGACCGATCTTCATACTCTGACAAAATCACAGCGATAGCGCCAATACTCTGTTTCCTTAAACCAAATCGCCGTCTTGCGCGGTCCATATCCCCGCGAATACACAACGCACAGCCGGGACACCTATGCCGACGTGTAGCCACCGTCAACCTCTAAAGACATGTGGAGGGTGATCCACAATCGGACACTCACAGCCGAGGCACGACGCGGTCAAAGTAGGTCGCAGGGACCATATTACGCGCGCCATATCTACCCGGAAATAGAACGCACAGCGGGGATACTCATGCCCAGTTGTCAAGCTGGAAGTCCTCTAACCACCCATCTAGACACTCCTATAAACGGATACACACAGCCGATACAGCGCGTATTTGAAAACCGCCGACCGATCTTCATACTCTGACAAAATCAAAGCGAAAGACTTAAACGAAATACCCGTTTTGCGAGGTCCATATCCCCGCGAATACACAACGCACAGCCGGGACACTTATACCCGATCGTAGACCACATCCACCTCTACAAACCTATCCGAGTGGATCATGGATGCGACCTCCACAGCCGAGGCACGGTGTAGTCAAAGTAGGTCGCAGGGACCACATTACGCGCGCCATATCTACCCGGAAATAGAACGCACAGCGGGGATTCTTATACTGAATACACGGCCCCGACGTCCTCTAACCAACTATGTAAACTGAATAATAAACGGATAACCACAGCCGAGGCAGCGCGTGTTTGAAAACAGCCGACCGATCTTCATACTCTGACAAAATCACAGCGAAAGACTTAAACGAAATCGTCGTTTTGCGAGGTGCATATCTCCGCGAATACACAACGCACAGCCGGGACACTTATACCCAGTTGTAGTCCACGTCCCCCTCTACAAAACTATCGGAGTGGATCCTGGATGCGAGGTCCACAGCCGAGGCACGGTGTAGTCAAAGTAGGTCGCAGGGACCATATTACGCGCGCCATATCTACCCGGAAATAGAACGCACAGCGGGGATTCTTATACTGAATACACGGCCCCGACGTCCTCTAACCAACTATGTAAGCTGAATAATAAACGGATAACCACAGCCGAGGCAGCGCGTGTTTGAAAACAGCCGACCGATCTTCATACTCTGACAAAATCACAGCGAAAGACTTAAACGAAATCGTCGTTTTTGCGAGGTGCATATCTCCGCGAATACACAACGCACAGCCGGGACACTTATACCCAGTTGTAGTCCACGTCCCCCTCTACAAAACTATCGGAGTGGATCCTGGATGCGAGGTCCACAGCCGAGGCACGGTGTAGTCAAAGTAGGTCGCAGGGACCATATTACGCGCGCCATATCTACCCGGAAATAGAACGCACAGCGGGGATTCTTATACTGAATACACGGCCCCGACGTCCTCTAACCAACTATGTAAGCTGAATAATAAACGGATAACCACAGCCGAGGCAGCGCGTGTTTGAAAACAGCCGACCGATCTTCATACTCTGACAAAATCACAGCGAAAGACTTAAACGAAATCGTCGTTTTGCGAGGTGCATATCTCCGCGAATACACAACGCACAGCCGGGACACTTATACCCAGTTGTAGTCCACGTCCCCCTCTACAAAACTATCGGAGTGGATCCTGGATGCGAGGTCCACAGCCGAGGCACGGTGTAGTCAAAGTAGGTCGCAGGGACCATATTACGCGCGCCATATCTACCCGGGAAATAGAACGCACAGCGGGGATTCTTATACTGAATACACGGCCCCGACGTCCTCTAACCAACTATGTAAGCTGAATAATAAACGGATAAACCACAGCCGAGGCAGCGCGTGTTTGAAAACAGCCGACCGATCTTCATACTCTGACAAAATCACAGCGAAAGACTTAAACGAAATACCCGTTTTGCGAGGTCCATATCCCCGCGAATACACAACGCACAGCGGGACACTTATACCCAGTTGTAGTCCACGTCCCCCTCTACAAAACTATCGGAGTGGATCCTGGATGCGAGGTCCACAGCCGAGGCACGGTGTAGTCAAAGTAGGTCGCAGGGACCATATTACGCGCGCCATATCTACCCGGAAATAGAACGCACAGCGGGGATTCTTATACTGAATACACGGCCCCGACGTCCTCTAACCAACTATGTAAGCTGAATAATAAACGGATAACCACAGCCGAGGCAGCGCGTGTTTGAAAACAGCCGACCGATCTTCATACTCTGACAAAATCACAGCGAAAGACTTAAACGAAATACCCGTTTTGCGAGGTCCATATCCCCGCGAATACACAACGCACAGCCGGGACACTTATATCTAACTGTAGTCCAAGTCCCCCTCTACAAATCTATCCTAGTGGATCATGGATGCGAGGTCCACAGCCGAGGCACGATGTAGTCCAAAGTAGGTCGCAGGGGCCATATTGCGCGGTCCATATTTACCCGGAAATGGAACGCACAGCGGGGATTCTTATACCGAATCCACGGTCCCGACGTCCTCTAACTACCCATATAAGCAGAATAATAAACGGGTATCCACAGCCGAGGCAGCACGTATTTGAAAACCGCCGGACCGATCTTCATACTCTGACAAAAAGCGCCGGGCGATCTTCATACTCTGACAAAATCACAGCCGTTTTTATATCGTTTTGCGAGATGGATATCTCCGCGAATACACAACGCACAGCCGGGATACTCATACCTAATTGTATAATACGTCTACCTCTACAAACCTATCCGAGTGGATCCTGGATGCGAGATCCAGAAACCAGGATCCATATCGCGCGGGTAAACGGCGGGAGTAACGAGGACTCTCTTAAGGTAGGGGACGTTACTGGGCTGCGCTGCGAAAGACGAGCGCCAAACTCTGTTTCCTTAAACGGAAGCGCCGTTTTGCGAGGTGGATATCTCCGCGAAAACACCACGCACAGCCGGGACACTTATACCCAATCGTAGACCACGTCCACCTCTACAAACCTATCCGAGTGGATCCTGGATCCGAGACCCACAGCCGAGGCACCACGCGGTCAAAGTAGGTCGCAGTTGCCGTTTTGCGCGCTCCCATCTCTCCGCCAAACACCACGCACAGCCGGGACAACTTATACCCTATTGTAGACCCCCCCCGACCTCCTCTAACCACCCATACATGCAGAACAATAAACGGATACCCACAGCCGATGCAGCAAGTAGTTCAAAAGCGCCGGCGATCTCGTACTCTGACAAAATCACAGCGAAAGACGAGCGCCAATACTCTGTCTCCTTAAACCAAATCGCCGGTTTGCGCGGTGCATATCCCCGCGAATACACAACGCACAGACTCGGCCCCTACGCCGAATAGTAGACCACGTCCACTTCTAAAGACCTGTGGAGTTTGAGCCACAATCGGACACTCACAGCCGATGCACGACTCGGTCAAAATAGGTCGCAGTAGCCACATTGCGCGGTCATATCTCCGCCAAAACACAACGCACAGCCGGGATACTTATGCCGAATTGTAGACCCCGACGTCCTCTAACCACCCATCTAGACACTCCTATAAACGGATACCCACAGCCGATGCAGCGCGTAGTTCAAAAGCGTCGGCCGATCTTCGTACTCTGACAAAATCACAGCAAAGACGAGCGACAATATCGCCGGTCTGCGAGGTCCATATCTCCGCGAAAACACAACGCACAGCCGGGACACTTATACCCGATCGTAGACCACATCCACCTCTACAAACCTATCCGAGTGGATCCTGGATCCGAGGACCCACAGCCGAGGCACGATGTACGCAAGCCGGGTCACAGTAGCCGAGCGCCAATACTCTGTTTCCTTGAACAAAATCGCCGGTTTGCGAGGTGCATAGCTCCGCGAATACACAACGCACAGCCGGGACACTTATACCCAATTGTAGACCACATCAACCTCTACAAAACTATCCGAGTGGATCCTGGATGCGAGAACCCACAGCCGAGGCACGATGTGGTCAGAATAGGTCGCAGGGGCCACATTGCGCGTCCATAAACC
>NW_027466648.1:0-47500 GCF_050575085.1 Anarhichas minor
TTTTATGCTCTTAAAAGACGTTTCAGGCAGAGAGGAGGCCAAAAGTTGATTTTGTGAAAGTAAACATAATTTCAAAGATTTTCTCAAAGAAGTGCCTCAGGACAGTTGATTTCACAGTTTGATGTCATTTTCATGAATACCTGCAGCTTTCAGCACTTTACTGGCTAGAGATGCATTTTCACTTTTTATGCTCTTAAAAGACGTTTCAGGCAGAGAGGAGACCAAAAGTTGATTTTGTGAAAGTAAACATAATTTCAAAGATTTTCTCAAAGAAGTGCCTCAGGACAGTTGATTTCACAGTTTGATGTCATTTTCATGAATACCTGCAGCTTTCAGCACTTTACTGGCTAGAGATGCATTTTCACTTTTTATGCTCTTAAAAGACGTTTCAGGCAGAGAGGAGACCAAAAGTTGATTTTGTGAAAGTAAACATAATTTCAAAGATTTTCTCAAAGAAGTGCCTCAGGACAGTTGATTTCACAGTTTGATGTCATTTTCATGAATACCTGCAGCTTTCAGCACTTTACTGGCTAGAGATGCATTTTCACTTTTTATGCTCTTAAAAGACGTTTCAGGCAGAGAGGCCAAAAGTTGATTTTGTGAAAGTAAACATAATTTCAAAGATTTTCTCAAAGAAGTGCCTCAGGACAGTTGATTTCACAGGTTGATGTCATTTTTATGAATACCTGCAGCTTTCAGCACTTTACTGGCTAGAGATGTATTTTCACTTTTTATGCTCTTAAAAGACGTTTCAGGCAGAGAGGAGGCCAAAAGTTGATTTTGTGAAAGTAAACATAATTTCAAAGATTTTCTCAAAGAAGTGCCTCAGGACAGTTGATTTCACAGTTTGATGTCATTTTCATGAATACCTGCAGCTTTCAGCACTTTACTGGCTAGAGATGCATTTTCACTTTTTATGCTCTTAAAAGACGTTTCAGGCAGAGAGGAGGCCAAAAGTTGATTTTGTGAAAGTAAACATAATTTCAAAGATTTTCTCAAAGAAGTGCCTCAGGACAGTTGATTTCACAGTTTGATGTCATTTTCATGAATACCTGCAGCTTTCAGCACTTTACTGGCTAGAGATGCATTTTCACTTTTTATGCTCTTAAAAGACGTTTCAGGCAGAGAGGAGACCAAAAGTTGATTTTGTGAAAGTAAACATAATTTCAAAGATTTTCTCAAAGAAGTGCCTCAGGACAGTTGATTTCACAGTTTGATGTCATTTTCATGAATACCTGCAGCTTTCAGCACTTTACTGGCTAGAGATGCATTTTCACTTTTTATGCTCTTAAAAGACGTTTCAGGCAGAGAGGAGGCCAAAAGTTGATTTTGTGAAAGTAAACATAATTTCAAAGATTTTCTCAAAGAAGTGCCTCAGGACAGTTGATTTCACAGTTTGATGTCATTTTGATGAATACCTGCAGCTTTCAGCACTTTACTGGCTAGAGATGCATTTTCACTTTTTATGCTCTTAAAAGACGTTTCAGGCAGAGAGGAGGCCAAAAGTTGATTTTGTGAAAGTAAACATAATTTCAAAGATTTTCTCAAAGAAGTGCCTCAGGACAGTTGATTTCACAGTTTGATGTCATTTTCATGAATACCTGCAGCTTTCAGCACTTTACTGGCAAAAGATGCATTTTCACTTTTTATGCTCTTAAAAGACGTTTCAGGCAGAGAGGAGGCCAAAAGTTGATTTTGTGAAAGTAAACATAATTTCAAAGATTTTCTCAAAGAAGTGCCTCAGGACAGTTGATTTCACAGTTTGATGTCATTTTCATGAATACCTGCAGCTTTCAGCACTTTACTGGCTAGAGATGCATTTTCACTTTTTATGCTCTTAAAAGACGTTTCAGGCAGAGAGGAGGCCAAAAGTTGATTTTGTGAAAGTAAACATAATTTCAAAGATTTTCTCAAAGAAGTGCCTCAGGACAGTTGATTTCACAGTTTGATGTCATTTTCATGAATACCTGCAGCTTTCAGCACTTTACTGGCTAGAGATGCATTTTCATTTTTTATGCTCTTAAAAGACGTTTCAGGCAGAGAGGAGGCCAAAAGTTGATTTTGTGAAAGTAAACATAATTTCAAAGATTTTCTCAAAGAAGTGCCTCAGGACAGTTGATTTCACAGTTTGATGTCATTTTCATGAATACCTGCAGCTTTCAGCACTTTACTGGCTAGAGATGCATTTTCACTTTTTATGCTCTTAAAAGACGTTTCAGTCAGAGAGGAGACCAAAAGTTGATTTTGTGAAAGTAAACATAATTTCAAAGATTTTCTCAAAGAAGTGCCTCAGGACAGTTGATTTCACAGTTTGATGTCATTTTCATGAATACCTGCAGCTTTCAGCACTTTACTGGCTAGAGATGCATTTTCACTTTTTATGCTCTTAAAAGACGTTTCAGGCAGAGAGGCCAAAAGTTGATTTTGTGAAAGTAAACATAATTTCAAAGATTTTCTCAAAGAAGTGCCTCAGGACAGTTGATTTCACAGGTTGATGTCATTTTTATGAATACCTGCAGCTTTCAGCACTTTACTGGCTAGAGATGTATTTTCACTTTTTATGCTCTTAAAAGACGTTTCAGGCAGAGAGGAGGCCAAAAGTTGATTTTGTGAAAGTAAACATAATTTCAAAGATTTTCTCAAAGAAGTGCCTCAGGACAGTTGATTTCACAGTTTGATGTCATTTTCATGAATACCTGCAGCTTTCAGCACTTTACTGGCTAGAGATGCATTTTCACTTTTTATGCTCTTAAAAGACGTTTCAGGCAGAGAGGAGGCCAAAAGTTGATTTTGTGAAAGTAAACATAATTTCAAAGATTTTCTCAAAGAAGTGCCTCAGGACAGTTGATTTCACAGTTTGATGTCATTTTCATGAATACCTGCAGCTTTCAGCACTTTACTGGCTAGAGATGCATTTTCACTTTTTATGCTCTTAAAAGACGTTTCAGGCAGAGAGGAGGCCAAAAGTTGATTTTGTGAAAGTAAACATAATTTCAAAGATTTTCTCAAAGAAGTGCCTCAGGACAGTTGATTTCACAGTTTGATGTCATTTTCATGAATACCTGCAGCTTTCAGCACTTTACTGGCTAGAGATGCATTTTCACTTTTTATGCTCTTAAAAGACGTTTCAGGCAGAGAGGAGGCCAAAAGTTGATTTTGTGAAAGTAAACATAATTTCAAAGATTTTCTCAAAGAAGTGCCTCAGGACAGTTGATTTCACAGTTTGATGTCATTTTCATGAATACCTGCAGCTTTCAGCACTTTACTGGCTAGAGATGCATTTTCACTTTTTATGCTCTTAAAAGACGTTTCAGGCAGAGAGGAGGCCAAAAGTTGATTTTGTGAAAGTAAACATAATTTCAAAGATTTTCTCAAAGAAGTGCCTCAGGACAGTTGATTTCACAGTTTGATGTCATTTTCATGAATACCTGCAGCTTTCAGCACTTTACTGGCTAGAGATGCATTTTCACTTTTTATGTTCTTAAAAGACGTTTCAGGCAGAGAGGAGGCCAAAAGTTGATTTTGTGAAAGTAAACATAATTTCAAAGATTTTCTCAAAGAAGTGCCTCAGGACAGTTGATTTCACAGTTTGATGTCATTTTCATGAATACCTGCAGCTTTCAGCACTTTACTGGCTAGAGATGCATTTTCACTTTTTATGTTCTTAAAAGACGTTTCAGGCAGAGAGGAGGCCAAAAGTTGATTTTGTGAAAGTAAACATAATTTCAAAGATTTTCTCAAAGAAGTGCCTCAGGACAGTTGATTTCACAGTTTGATGTCATTTTCATGAATACCTGCAGCTTTCAGCACTTTACTGGCTAGAGATGCATTTTCACTTTTTATGCTCTTAGAATACGTTTCAGGCAGAGAGGAGGCCAAAAGTTGATTTTGTGAAAGTAAACATAATTTCAAAGATTTTCTCAAAGAAGTGCCTCAGGACAGTTGATTTCACAGTTTGATGTCATTTTCATGAATACCTGCAGCTTTCAGCACTTTACTGGCTAGAGATGCATTTTCACTTTTTATGCTCTTAAAAGACGTTTCAGGCAGAGAGGAGGCCAAAAGTTGATTTTGTGAAAGTAAACATAATTTCAAAGATTTTCTCAAAGAAGTGCCTCAGGACAGTTGATTTCACAGTTTGATGTCATTTTCATGAATACCTGCAGCTTTCAGCACTTTACTGGCTAGAGATGCATTTTCACTTTTTATGCTCTTAGAATACGTTTCAGGCAGAGAGGAGGCCAAAAGTTGATTTTGTGAAAGTAAACATAATTTCAAAGATTTTCTCAAAGAAGTGCCTCAGGACAGTTGATTTCACAGTTTGATGTCATTTTCATGAATACCTGCAGCTTTCAGCACTTTACTGGCTAGAGATGCATTTTCACTTTTTATGCTCTTAAAAGACGTTTCAGGCAGAGAGGAGGCCAAAAGTTGATTTTGTGAAAGTAAACATAATTTCAAAGATTTTCTCAAAGAAGTGCCTCAGGACAGTTGATTTCACAGTTTGATGTGATTTTCATGAATACCTGCAGCTTTCAGCATTTTACTGGCTAGAGATGCATTTTCACTTTTTATGCTCTTAGAAGACGTTTCAGTCAGAGAGGAGACCAAAAGTTGATTTTGTGAAAGTAAACATAATTTCAAAGATTTTCTCAAAGAAGTGCCTCAGGACAGTTGATTTCACAGTTTGATGTCATTTTCATGAATACCTGCAGCTTTCAGCACTTTACTGGCTAGAGATGCATTTTCACTTTTTATGCTCTTAAAAGACGTTTCAGGCAGAGAGGAGGCCAAAAGTTGATTTTGTGAAAGTAAACATAATTTCAAAGATTTTCTCAAAGAAGTGCCTCAGGACAGTTGATTTCACAGTTTGATGTCATTTTCATGAATACCTGCAGCTTTCAGCATTTTACTGGCTAGAGATGCATTTTCACTTTTTATGCTCTTAAAAGACGTTTCAGGCAGAGAGGAGGCCAAAAGTTGATTTTGTGAAAGTAAACATAATTTCAAAGATTTTCTCAAAGAAGTGCCTCAGGACAGTTGATTTCACAGTTTGATGTCATTTTCATGAATACCTGCAGCTTTCAGCATTTTACTGGCTAGAGATGCATTTTAACTTTTTATGGTCTTAGAAGACGTTTCAGGCAGAGAGGAGACCAAAAGTTGATTTTGTGAAAGTAAACATAATTTCAAAGATTTTCTCAAAGAAGTGCCTCAGGACAGTTGATTTCACAGTTTGATGTCATTTTCATGAATACCTGCAGCTTTCAGCATTTTACTGGCTAGAGATGCATTTTAACTTTTTATGCTCTTAGAAGACGTTTCAGGCAGAGAGGAGACCAAAAGTTGATTTTGTGAAAGTAAACAGTTTCAAAGATTTTCTTTAAAAAAGTGGATTTTGCGAAAGTAAACAAAGTTTTGTTCAGGATTTCAGTATTAAAAGCATTATTAGTAGGATTAAATAACACCCCAAGTGGTGAGTAGAAGTGTCACAATAATAATGTCAAAATAGGTTAAAAAGTCACAATATATTTACTTATGGAATGTATTATGTTTACAATATTCTTACTTGTAGAGGATATTATGTTACAGTATTTTACTCATTGAATGTATTAAACCGTTGAAGTATAGTCACTAAAGGTATTAAAACACTGTATGAATAGTTTTGAGGCTCAGAAAGAGATCATTTTGAGTGAGTCTTTACAGAGGTGCAGCAGAGAACAGAGGGATGGACAACTGACCACCAGGACCTGAGGAGGAGTCCGGACGACTTCAACCAAACACTGAGATGATAACTGCCCCAAGCCAGGAGGGGCTATTGAATTTCGGCCAATCACAGAGGCTGATACTGGACATTTAAACTTTCGGACAGAGACTTTTAAATATAGGCTTAGTTCCAGAGGGTTTTTGCCAGAGGTCGCGCCGTTACCACTCTGGGTAGTTTACCAGCTGGGCTGGGCTATTTAGTGGGCCTTGTGAGAACTCTGCCCTGGGGACATATTGATATCGATAGAGTAATTCAGTTTGCAACTGTTCTAGCTTCTCTTGTTTATTAAATACTTTTTGATTGTTAACCGGATCCGGTTCATTTTTGGTGCGACTGGAAAGTCCAGCGGTCTGGGTCTCCCCTGAAAACATCTAACCCTAACAATTTGGTGACCCCGACGTGATAATTGTTGGACCTCGAACACGGACTGGAAGAGGTTGTTGACACTCGACACATTCTGGGCCCACAGACAAACAGGTAAACAGAACCTTTTTAATAAAATCTGTATAGTTAGTATAGGAATAGGGAATGTGTCGAGGGTCTGCGTGCCTCTGAAAGCCTGAAGACGAGGGGGAAACCGCAGTGGTAGCTCTGCATGGTGATATTTGAGTGAGTGCTAGCTCTGAATTGTGCAGTTCAGGCGAGATAACAGAGCCTTGAGTGAGCTACAAGCGGACTGAGATCGCGAAGCGAGGTCTCTTGGGGTCTTGCATTTGCGTCTTGGGTCTAGGCAACTAAAGGCTCAAATATACGGGAGGGAATACATTTAATACGAGTTTAAAGAGCCAAAAAGAACGGGGTTTTCGTTAGCTCCGCTGGAAGGAGGCAGGCTGGCTAGCACCGCTGGAAGGAGGCTGGCTGTAACAAAGCGCTGGTTTTGACTTGAGTTCACGGGGAAATAATCTGGAGTGGGTAGACAAGAAAGAAGGGGAACATAGTACATTGTACTAACAGTTGTACTTCGTGATAAATGATTGTTGCAGTGCTGAAAATAGCGTTGTGAAAGATTGTTGTGGCGAAGTGCGGCGTGAATGAAATGGTTAGCTTGAGGCTGCTGACAGCTTCGGTGCTTACCTTAGATATCTAGATAAGAGGAGATTATAAAAAATAACCAGTACGTTGGTGGTCTAGCAGAAATAAAGTGTGATAATGCGGCATGTTATACGAGTTAAGACTACGGTGCTTTGTCTGTGTGCTGAAGACATGTTTTTGCCGGTTAGCTTAGCCTGTAGCGATAGCCGCTAATAGCATTAGTCCTTTGTCTGTTTTTGCGCGGATTTTTGAAAAAAAAAACACCATAGAAGAAGAGAGAACTTTACCACCTATCGGTTGGAGGAGTAATTGCTTGATAATTACAGAAAACTCCATTACCCAGAAAACCTAGAGGTGAAATTGTCTTAGATACAAGATACTCTGTCACCCAGTAGATTGATAGATAAATTACAATAAATTGAGTTTTGGGGATGAACTTGTAATATTCCTTGCTTTTGACTTGCATTTTGATTTCGATTGTTAATCTTAGTTTTAATTTAGCATTTTAAACTACAGTTGATCATTTTAATAGTACCACTTCGATTGGTAATTTTAGTTTTGAGTCAGTATTTTAACTTTCATTGATAGTTTTAATTGTGTTTCTTTCATGTTGATTTAGGTTTCAATTCAACATTTCAACTTCAGTTGTTAAGTTTAGTTTTAATTCAATATTTTAGCTTCCAGTATTGATTCAATACTTTGACTTCAATGGTCAATTTTTAATTTAGGATCTTAGTTTAGATTTCAATTTTTAAGTCAACATTTTTAACTTTTAATTCAAAAAGTTTAATTTTTAATTAATTTTAGTTCAGATTTTGAAAAAGAAAAAATCTAATTTTTAGGTATTTGCTATTGATTAATTTTTGCTCAAAATTGTAAAATTCCACTGCTTACATTTTTCACACGTCAAAGCTACAGCCAGAATAGAGATCCATATGATAGAGATAGTTGAGAGGTCAGTGCATGATGGTCACACTAAGCACTCAGGAAATGCTTGGAAGAGCCAGAGAAAGGATAAGACGAAGCCCAAAAAGAGGGGAAAGAAGTGGAGAAAGATGAAGAAATATCTGGAGAGATGGCAAAAGAACGGGTGGTTTCCAACAGTGACGGCCCCCACAGCTGAAAACAGATGCAAGGTGTTGAGAGAGGCTGCGAAGGCTAGAAACGACGCCACTGCTGATTACGAAGGAGCCAGTCGCATGAGCAGATACGGCAGGAAAAGAGCCCTCGACAAAGAAGACAAGAGGTGCGCAGACACCGAACGGCTGCTCACCTACTGGAAGGCCGCAGACCCGACCACCCCTGCATCTGCCTGAGGTCCTGAAAGTAGGGGTGACAGACTTCAAGCCCCACAGGACCGCCACCACTCCTGAACCTGACAAACCTGTCCACACACCGGTTTATCCGCCGTTGTCAACAGAAGCACACGGGCGGTCTGAACCTCTCCCACCGAATGAGAAGAAGAAGCAAAGAACAACCAATCCCTCCTTGGAAAAACCCTCAATCCAAGCAATCTTGCACAAGAATGGTGTCTACAAACAAACAATGACATTATCGGACGTGTTGAATATAGTGGAGCAGGAACAAAGAGAGTATAACGGTACAGACAGAAAAAGGAAGAAGAATTAATACAACTGGAAGACGCCAGAAAGAATCTGCAACTGCAGACAGAACAAAGAAGAAGTGAAGAAGAAGAAAAGATAAAGAGGAAGAAAAAACAAAAACACAATTTCAAAGATTGTCCTCAGGACAGTTGATTTCACAGTTTGATGTCATTTTCATGAATACCTGCAGCTTTCAGCATTTTACTGGCTAGAGATGCATTTTCACTTTTTATGCTCTTAAAAGACGTTTCAGGCAGAGAGGAGGCCAAAAGTTGATTTTGTGAAAGTAAACATAATTTCAAAGATTTTCTCAAAGAAGTGCCTCGGGACAGTTGATTTCACAGTTTGATGTCATTTTCATGAATACCTGCCTTTCAGCATTTTACTGGCTAGAGATGGATTTTCACTTTTTATGCTCTTAAAAGACGTTTCAGGCAGAGAGGAGGCCAAAAGTTGATTTTGTGAAAGTAAACATAATTTCAAAGATTTTCTCAAAGAAGTGCCTCAGGACAGTTGATTTCACAGTTTGATGTCATTTTCATGAATACCTGCAGCTTTCAGCACTTTACTGGCTAGAGATGCATTTTCACTTTTTATGCTCTTAAAAGACGTTTCAGGCAGAGAGGAGGCCAAAAGTTGATTTTGTGAAAGTAAACATAATTTCAAAGATTTTCTCAAAGAAGTGCCTCAGGACAGTTGATTTCACAGTTTGATGTCATTTTCATGAATACCTGCAGCTTTCAGCACTTTACTGGCTAGAGATGCATTTTCACTTTTTATGCTCTTAAAAGACGTTTCAGGCAGAGAGGAGGCCAAAAGTTGATTTTGTGAAAGTAAACATAATTTCAAAGATTTTCTCAAAGAAGTGCCTCAGGACAGTTGATTTCACAGTTTGATGTCATTTTCATGAATACCTGCAGCTTTCAGCATTTTACTGGCTAGAGATGAATTTTCACTTTTTATGCTCTTAGAAGACGTTTCAGTCAGAGAGGAGACCAAAAGTTGATTTTGTGAAAGTAAACATCATTTCAAAGATTTTCTCAAAGAAGTGCCTCAGGACAGTTGATTTCACATTTTGATGTCATTTTCATGAATACCTGCAGCTTTCAGCACTTTACTGGCTAGAGATGCATTTTCACTTTTTATGCTCTTAAAAGACGTTTCAGGCAGAGAGGAGGCCAAAAGTTGATTTTGTGAAAGTAAACATAATTTCAAAGATTTTCTCAAAGAAGTGCCTCAGGACAGTTGATTTCACAGTTTGATGTCATTTTCATGAATACCTGCAGCTTTCAGCACTTTACTGGCTAGAGATGCATTTTCACTTTTTATGCTCTTAGAAGACGTTTCAGGCAGAGAGGAGGCCAAAAGTTGATTTTGTGAAAGTAAACATAATTTCAAAGATTTTCTCAAAGAAGTGCCTCAGGACAGTTGATTTCACAGTTTGATGTCATTTTCATGAATACCTGCAGCTT
The DNA here is from genome assembly GCF_050575085.1 of Anarhichas minor. Lineage (NCBI taxonomy): Eukaryota > Metazoa > Chordata > Actinopteri > Perciformes > Anarhichadidae > Anarhichas > Anarhichas minor. The sequence goes on from NW_027466648.1 coordinate 9,876, forward strand.
TCAGCACTTTACTGGCTAGAGATGCATTTTCACTTTTTATGCTCTTAAAAGACGTTTCAGGCAGAGAGGAGGCCAAAAGTTGATTTTGTGGTAGTAAACATAATTTCAAAGATTTTCTCAAAGAAGTGCCTCAGGACAGTTGATTTCACAGTTTGATGTCATTTTCATGAATACCTGCAGCTTTCAGCATTTTACTGGCTAGAGATGCATTTTCACTTTTTATGCTCTTAAAAGACGTTTCAGGCAGAGAGGAGGCCAAAAGTTGATTTTGTGAAAGTAAACATAATTTCAAAGATTTTCTCAAAGAAGTGCCTCGGGACAGTTGATTTCACAGTTTGATGTCATTTTCATGAATACCTGCAGCTTTCAGCATTTTACTGGCTAGAGATGCATTTTAACTTTTTATGGTCTTAGAAGACGTTTCAGGCAGAGAGGAGACCAAAAGTTGATTTTGTGAAAGTAAACATAATTTCAAAGATTTTCTCAAAGAAGTGCCTCAGGACAGTTGATTTCACAGTTTGATGTCATTTTCATGAATACCTGCAGCTTTCAGCATTTTACTGGCTAGAGATGCATTTTAACTTTTTATGCTCTTAGAAGACGTTTCAGGCAGAGAGGAGACCAAAAGTTGATTTTGTGAAAGTAAACATAATTTCAAAGATTTTCTCAAAGAAGTGCCTCAGGACAGTTGATTTCACAGTTTGATGTCATTTTCATGAATACCTGCAGCTTTCAGCATTTTACTGGCTAGAGATGCATTTTCACTTTGTATGGTCTTAGAAGACGTTTCAGGCAGAGAGGAGACCAAAAGTTGATTTTGTGAAAGTAAACAGTTTCAAAGATTTTCTTTAAAAAAGTGGATTTTGCGAAAGTAAACAAAGTTTTGTTCAGGATTTCAGTATTAAAAGCATTATTAGTAGGATTAAATAACACCCCAAGTGGTGAGTAGAAGTGTCACAATAATAATGTCAAAATAGGTTAAAAAGTCACAATATATTTACTTATGGAATGTATTATGTTTACAATATTCTTACTTGTAGAGGATATTATGTTACAGTATTTTACTCATTGAATGTATTAAACCGTTGAAGTATAGTCACTAAAGGTATTAAAACACTGTATGAATAGTTTTGAGGCTCAGAAAGAGATCATTTTGAGTGAGTCTTTACAGAGGTGCAGCAGAGAACAGAGGGATGGACAACTGACCACCAGGACCTGAGGAGGAGTCCGGACGACTTCAACCAAACACTGAGATGATAACTGCCCCAAGCCAGGAGGGGCTATTGAATTTCGGCCAATCACAGAGGCTGATACTGGACATTTAAACTTTCGGACAGAGACTTTTAAATATAGGCTTAGTTCCAGAGGGTTTTTGCCAGAGGTCGCGCCGTTACCACTCTGGGTAGTTTACCAGCTGGGCTGGGCTATTTAGTGGGCCTTGTGAGAACTCTGCCCTGGGGACATATTGATATCGATAGAGTAATTCAGTTTGCAACTGTTCTAGCTTCTCTTTGTTTATTAAATACTTTTTGATTGTTAACCGGATCCGGTTCATTTTTGGTGCGACTGGAAAGTCCAGCGGTCTGGGTCTCCCCTGAAAACATCTAACCCTAACAATTTGGTGACCCCGACGTGATAATTGTTGGACCTCGAACACGGACTGGAAGAGGTTGTTGACACTCGACACATTCTGGGCCCACAGACAAACAGGTAAACAGAACCTTTTTAATAAAATCTGTATAGTTAGTATAGGAATAGGGAATGTGTCGAGGGTCTGCGTGCCTCTGAAAGCCTGAAGACGAGGGGGAAACCGCAGTGGTAGCTCTGCATGGTGATATTTGAGTGAGTGCTAGCTCTGAATTGTGCAGTTCAGGCGAGATAACAGAGCCTTGAGTGAGCTACAAGCGGACTGAGATCGCGAAGCGAGGTCTCTTGGGGTCTTGCATTTGCGTCTTGGGTCTAGGCAACTAAAGGCTCAAATATACGGGAGGGAATACATTTAATACGAGTTTAAAGAGCCAAAAAGAACGGGGTTTTCGTTAGCTCCGCTGGAAGGAGGCAGGCTGGCTAGCACCGCTGGAAGGAGGCTGGCTGTAACAAAGCGCTGGTTTTGACTTGAGTTCACGGGGAAATAATCTGGAGTGGGTAGACAAGAAAGAAGGGGAACATAGTACATTGTACTAACAGTTGTACTTCGTGATAAATGATTGTTGCAGTGCTGAAAATAGCGTTGTGAAAGATTGTTGTGGCGAAGTGCGGCGTGAATGAAATGGTTAGCTTGAGGCTGCTGACAGCTTCGGTGCTTACCTTAGATATCTAGATAAGAGGAGATTATAAAAAATAACCAGTACGTTGGTGGTCTAGCAGAAATAAAGTGTGATAATGCGGCATGTTATACGAGTTAAGACTACGGTGCTTTGTCTGTGTGCTGAAGACATGTTTTTGCCGGTTAGCTTAGCCTGTAGCGATAGCCGCTAATAGCATTAGTCCTTTGTCTGTTTTTGCGCGGATTTTTGAAAAAAAAAACACCATAGAAGAAGAGAGAACTTTACCACCTATCGGTTGGAGGAGTAATTGCTTGATAATTACAGAAAACTCCATTACCCAGAAAACCTAGAGGTGAAATTGTCTTAGATACAAGATACTCTGTCACCCAGTAGATTGATAGATAAATTACAATAAATTGAGTTTTGGGGATGAACTTGTAATATTCCTTGCTTTTGACTTGCATTTTGATTTCGATTGTTAATCTTAGTTTTAATTTAGCATTTTAAACTACAGTTGATCATTTTAATAGTACCACTTCGATTGGTAATTTTAGTTTTGAGTCAGTATTTTAACTTTCATTGATAGTTTTAATTGTGTTTCTTTCATGTTGATTTAGGTTTCAATTCAACATTTCAACTTCAGTTGTTAAGTTTAGTTTTAATTCAATATTTTAGCTTCCAGTATTGATTCAATACTTTGACTTCAATGGTCAATTTTTAATTTAGGATCTTAGTTTAGATTTCAATTTTTAAGTCAACATTTTTAACTTTTAATTCAAAAAGTTTAATTTTTAATTAATTTTAGTTCAGATTTTGAAAAAGAAAAAATCTAATTTTTAGGTATTTGCTATTGATTAATTTTTGCTCAAAATTGTAAAATTCCACTGCTTACATTTTTCACACGTCAAAGCTACAGCCAGAATAGAGATCCATATGATAGAGATAGTTGAGAGGTCAGTGCATGATGGTCACACTAAGCACTCAGGAAATGCTTGGAAGAGCCAGAGAAAGGATAAGACGAAGCCCAAAAAGAGGGGAAAGAAGTGGAGAAAGATGAAGAAATATCTGGAGAGATGGCAAAAGAACGGGTGGTTTCCAACAGTGACGGCCCCCACAGCTGAAAACAGATGCAAGGTGTTGAGAGAGGCTGCGAAGGCTAGAAACGACGCCACTGCTGATTACGAAGGAGCCAGTCGCATGAGCAGATACGGCAGGAAAAGAGCCCTCGACAAAGAAGACAAGAGGTGCGCAGACACCGAACGGCTGCTCACCTACTGGAAGGCCGCAGACCCGACCACCCCTGCATCTGCCTGAGGTCCTGAAAGTAGGGGTGACAGACTTCAAGCCCCACAGGACCGCCACCACTCCTGAACCTGACAAACCTGTCCACACACCGGTTTATCCGCCGTTGTCAACAGAAGCACACGGGCGGTCTGAACCTCTCCCACCGAATGAGAAGAAGAAGCAAAGAACAACCAATCCCTCCTTGGAAAAACCCTCAATCCAAGCAATCTTGCACAAGAATGGTGTCTACAAACAAACAATGACATTATCGGACGTGTTGAATATAGTGGAGCAGGAACAAAGAGAGTATAACGGTACAGACAGAAAAAGGAAGAAGAATTAATACAACTGGAAGACGCCAGAAAGAATCTGCAACTGCAGACAGAACAAAGAAGAAGTGAAGAAGAAGAAAAGATAAAGAGGAAGAAAAAACAAAAACACAATTTCAAAGATTGTCCTCAGGACAGTTGATTTCACAGTTTGATGTCATTTTCATGAATACCTGCAGCTTTCAGCATTTTACTGGCTAGAGATGCATTTTCACTTTTTATGCTCTTAAAAGACGTTTCAGGCAGAGAGGAGGCCAAAAGTTGATTTTGTGAAAGTAAACATAATTTCAAAGATTTTCTCAAAGAAGTGCCTCGGGACAGTTGATTTCACAGTTTGATGTCATTTTCATGAATACCTGCCTTTCAGCATTTTACTGGCTAGAGATGGATTTTCACTTTTTATGCTCTTAAAAGACGTTTCAGGCAGAGAGGAGGCCAAAAGTTGATTTTGTGAAAGTAAACATAATTTCAAAGATTTTCTCAAAGAAGTGCCTCAGGACAGTTGATTTCACAGTTTGATGTCATTTTCATGAATACCTGCAGCTTTCAGCACTTTACTGGCTAGAGATGCATTTTCACTTTTTATGCTCTTAAAAGACGTTTCAGGCAGAGAGGAGGCCAAAAGTTGATTTTGTGGTAGTAAACATAATTTCAAAGATTTTCTCAAAGAAGTGCCTCAGGACAGTTGATTTCACAGTTTGATGTCATTTTCATGAATACCTGCAGCTTTCAGCATTTTACTGGCTAGAGATGCATTTTCACTTTTTATGCTCTTAGAATACGTTTCAGGCAGACAGGAGGCCAAAAGTTGATTTTGTGGTAGTAAACATAATTTCAAAGATTTTCTCAAAGAAGTGCCTCAGGACAGTTGATTTCACAGTTTGATGTCATTTTCATGAATACCTGCAGCTTTCAGCATTTTACTGGCTAGAGATGCATTTTCACTTTTTATGCTCTTAGAAGACGTTTCAGGCAGAGAGGAGGCCAAAAGTTGATTTTGTGAAAGTAAACATAATTTCAAAGATTTTCTCAAAGAAGTGCCTCAGGACAGTTGATTTCACAGTTTGATGTCATTTTCATGAATACCTGCAGCTTTCAGCACTTTACTGGCTAGAGATGCATTTTCACTTTTTATGCTCTTAAAAGACGTTTCAGGCAGAGAGGAGGCCAAAAGTTGATTTTGTGAAAGTAAACATAATTTCAAAGATTTTCTCAAAGAAGTGCCTCAGGACAGTTGATTTCACAGTTTGATGTCATTTTCATGAATACCTGCAGCTTTCAGCATTTTACTGGCTAGAGATGCATTTTCACTTTTTATGCTCTTAGAATACGTTTCAGGCAGACAGGAGGCCAAAAGTTGATTTTGTGAAAGTAAACATAATTTCAAAGATTTTCTCAAAGAAGTGCCTCAGGACAGTTGATTTCACAGTTTGATGTCATTTTCATGAATACCTGCAGCTTTCAGCACTTTACTGGCTAGAGATGCATTTTCACTTGTTATGCTCTTAAAAGACGTTTCAGGCAGAGAGGAGGCCAAAAGTTGATTTTGTGAAAGTAAACATAATTTCAAAGATTTTCTCAAAGAAGTGCCTCAGGACAGTTGATTTCACAGTTTGATGTCATTTTCATGAATACCTGCAGCTTTCAGCACTTTACTGGCTAGAGATGCATTTTCACTTTTTATGCTCTTAAAAGACGTTTCAGGCAGAGAGGAGGCCAAAAGTTGATTTTGTGAAAGTAAACATAATTTCAAAGATTTTCTCAAAGAAGTGCCTCAGGACAGTTGATTTCACAGTTTGATGTCATTTTCATGAATACCTGCAGCTTTCAGCACTTTACTGGCTAGAGATGCATTTTCACTTGTTATGCTCTTAAAAGACATTTCAGGCAGAGAGGAGGCCAAAAGTTGATTTTGTGAAAGTAAACATAATTTCAAAGATTTTCTCAAAGAAGTGCCTCAGGACAGTTGATTTCACAGTTTGATGTCATTTTCATGAATACCTGCAGCTTTCAGCATTTTACTGGCTAGAGATGCATTTTCACTTTTTATGCTCTTAGAATACGTTTCAGGCAGACAGGAGGCCAAAAGTTGATTTTGTGAAAGTAAACATAATTTCAAAGATGTTCTCAAAGAAGTGCCTCAGGACAGTTGATTTCACAGTTTGATGTCATTTTCATGAATACCTGCAGCTTTCAGCACTTTACTGGCTAGAGATGCATTTTCACTTGTTATGCTCTTAAAAGACGTTTCAGGCAGAGAGGAGGCCAAAAGTTGATTTTGTGAAAGTAAACATAATTTCAAAGATGTTCTCAAAGAAGTGCCTCAGGACAGTTGATTTCACAGTTTGATGTCATTTTCATGAATACCTGCAGCTTTCAGCACTTTACTGGCTAGAGATGCATTTTCACTTGTTATGCTCTTAAAAGACGTTTCAGGCAGAGAGGAGGCCAAAAGTTGATTTTGTGAAAGTAAACATAATTTCAAAGATTTTCTCAAAGAAGTGCCTCAGGACAGTTGATTTCACAGTTTGATGTCATTTTCATGAATACCTGCAGCTTTCAGCACTTTACTGGCTAGAGATGCATTTTCACTTGTTATGCTCTTAAAGACGTTTCAGGCAGAGAGGAGGCCAAAAGTTGATTTTGTGAAAGTAAACATAATTTCAAAGATTTTCTCAAAGAAGTGCCTCAGGACAGTTGATTTCACAGTTTGATGTCATTTTCATGAATACCTGCAGCTTTCAGCACTTTACTGGCTAGAGATGCATTTTCACTTTTTATGCTCTTAAAAGACGTTTCAGGCAGAGAGGAGGCCAAAAGTTGATTTTGTGAAAGTAAACATAATTTCAAAGATTTTCTCAAAGAAGTGCCTCAGGACAGTTGATTTCACAGTTTGATGTCATTTTCATGAATACCTGCAGCTTTCAGCACTTTACTGGCTAGAGATGCATTTTCACTTTTTATGCTCTTAAAAGACGTTTCAGGCAGAGAGGAGGCCAAAAGTTGATTTTGTGAAAGTAAACATAATTTCAAAGATTTTCTCAAAGAAGTGCCTCAGGACAGTTGATTTCACAGTTTGATGTCATTTTCATGAATACCTGCAGCTTTCAGCACTTTACTGGCTAGAGATGCATTTTCACTTGTTATGCTCTTAAAAGACATTTCAGGCAGAGAGGAGGCCAAAAGTTGATTTTGTGAAAGTAAACATAATTTCAAAGATTTTCTCAAAGAAGTGCCTCAGGACAGTTGATTTCACAGTTTGATGTCATTTTCATGAATACCTGCAGCTTTCAGCATTTTACTGGCTAGAGATGCATTTTCACTTTTTATGCTCTTAGAATACGTTTCAGGCAGACAGGAGGCCAAAAGTTGATTTTGTGAAAGTAAACATCATTTCAAAGATTTTCTCAAAGAAGTGCCTCAGGACAGTTGATTTCACAGTTTGATGTCATTTTCATGAATACCTGCAGCTTTCAGCACTTTACTGGCTAGAGATGCATTTTCACTTTTTATGCTCTTAAAAGACGTTTCAGGCAGAGAGGAGGCCAAAAGTTGATTTTGTGAAAGTAAACATAATTTCAAAGATGTTCTCAAAGAAGTGCCTCAGGACAGTTGATTTCACAGTTTGATGTCATTTTCATGAATACCTGCAGCTTTCAGCACTTTACTGGCTAGAGATGCATTTTCACTTGTTATGCTCTTAAAAGACGTTTCAGGCAGAGAGGAGGCCAAAAGTTGATTTTGTGAAAGTAAACATAATTTCAAAGATTTTCTCAAAGAAGTGCCTCAGGACAGTTGATTTCACAGTTTGATGTCATTTTCATGAATACCTGCAGCTTTCAGCACTTTACTGGCTAGAGATGCATTTTCACTTGTTATGCTCTTAAAGACGTTTCAGGCAGAGAGGAGGCCAAAAGTTGATTTTGTGAAAGTAAACATAATTTCAAAGATTTTCTCAAAGAAGTGCCTCAGGACAGTTGATTTCACAGTTTGATGTCATTTTCATGAATACCTGCAGCTTTCAGCACTTTACTGGCTAGAGATGCATTTTCACTTTTTATGCTCTTAAAAGACGTTTCAGGCAGAGAGGAGGCCAAAAGTTGATTTTGTGAAAGTAAACATAATTTCAAAGATGTTCTCAAAGAAGTGCCTCAGGACAGTTGATTTCACAGTTTGATGTCATTTTCATGAATACCTGCAGCTTTCAGCACTTTACTGGCTAGAGATGCATTTTCACTTGTTATGCTCTTAAAAGACGTTTCAGGCAGAGAGGAGGCCAAAAGTTGATTTTGTGAAAGTAAACATAATTTCAAAGATTTTCTCAAAGAAGTGCCTCAGGACAGTTGATTTCACAGTTTGATGTCATTTTCATGAATACCTGCAGCTTTCAGCACTTTACTGGCTAGAGATGCATTTTCACTTGTTATGCTCTTAAAGACGTTTCAGGCAGAGAGGAGGCCAAAAGTTGATTTTGTGAAAGTAAACATAATTTCAAAGATTTTCTCAAAGAAGTGCCTCAGGACAGTTGATTTCACAGTTTGATGTCATTTTCATGAATACCTGCAGCTTTCAGCACTTTACTGGCTAGAGATGCATTTTCACTTTTTATGCTCTTAAAAGACGTTTCAGGCAGAGAGGAGGCCAAAAGTTGATTTTGTGAAAGTAAACATAATTTCAAAGATTTTCTCAAAGAAGTGCCTCAGGACAGTTGATTTCACAGTTTGATGTCATTTTCATGAATACCTGCAGCTTTCAGCACTTTACTGGCTAGAGATGCATTTTCACTTTTTATGCTCTTAAAAGACGTTTCAGGCAGAGAGGAGGCCAAAAGTTGATTTTGTGAAAGTAAACATAATTTCAAAGATTTTCTCAAAGAAGTGCCTCAGGACAGTTGATTTCACAGTTTGATGTCATTTTCATGAATACCTGCAGCTTTCAGCACTTTACTGGCTAGAGATGCATTTTCACTTGTTATGCTCTTAAAAGACATTTCAGGCAGAGAGGAGGCCAAAAGTTGATTTTGTGAAAGTAAACATAATTTCAAAGATTTTCTCAAAGAAGTGCCTCAGGACAGTTGATTTCACAGTTTGATGTCATTTTCATGAATACCTGCAGCTTTCAGCATTTTACTGGCTAGAGATGCATTTTCACTTTTTATGCTCTTAGAATACGTTTCAGGCAGACAGGAGGCCAAAAGTTGATTTTGTGAAAGTAAACATCATTTCAAAGATTTTCTCAAAGAAGTGCCTCAGGACAGTTGATTTCACAGTTTGATGTCATTTTCATGAATACCTGCAGCTTTCAGCACTTTACTGGCTAGAGATGCATTTTCACTTTTTATGCTCTTAAAAGACGTTTCAGGCAGAGAGGAGGCCAAAAGTTGATTTTGTGAAAGTAAACATAATTTCAAAGATGTTCTCAAAGAAGTGCCTCAGGACAGTTGATTTCACAGTTTGATGTCATTTTCATGAATACCTGCAGCTTTCAGCACTTTACTGGCTAGAGATGCATTTTCACTTGTTATGCTCTTAAAAGACGTTTCAGGCAGAGAGGAGGCCAAAAGTTGATTTTGTGAAAGTAAACATAATTTCAAAGATTTTCTCAAAGAAGTGCCTCAGGACAGTTGATTTCACAGTTTGATGTCATTTTCATGAATACCTGCAGCTTTCAGCACTTTACTGGCTAGAGATGCATTTTCACTTGTTATGCTCTTAAAGACGTTTCAGGCAGAGAGGAGGCCAAAAGTTGATTTTGTGAAAGTAAACATAATTTCAAAGATTTTCTCAAAGAAGTGCCTCAGGACAGTTGATTTCACAGTTTGATGTCATTTTCATGAATACCTGCAGCTTTCAGCACTTTACTGGCTAGAGATGCATTTTCACTTTTTATGCTCTTAAAAGACGTTTCAGGCAGAGAGGAGGCCAAAAGTTGATTTTGTGAAAGTAAACATAATTTCAAAGATGTTCTCAAAGAAGTGCCTCAGGACAGTTGATTTCACAGTTTGATGTCATTTTCATGAATACCTGCAGCTTTCAGCACTTTACTGGCTAGAGATGCATTTTCACTTGTTATGCTCTTAAAAGACGTTTCAGGCAGAGAGGAGGCCAAAAGTTGATTTTGTGAAAGTAAACATAATTTCAAAGATTTTCTCAAAGAAGTGCCTCAGGACAGTTGATTTCACAGTTTGATGTCATTTTCATGAATACCTGCAGCTTTCAGCACTTTACTGGCTAGAGATGCATTTTCACTTGTTATGCTCTTAAAGACGTTTCAGGCAGAGAGGAGGCCAAAAGTTGATTTTGTGAAAGTAAACATAATTTCAAAGATTTTCTCAAAGAAGTGCCTCAGGACAGTTGATTTCACAGTTTGATGTCATTTTCATGAATACCTGCAGCTTTCAGCACTTTACTGGCTAGAGATGCATTTTCACTTTTTATGCTCTTAGAATACGTTTCAGGCAGACAGGAGGCCAAAAGTTGATTTTGTGAAAGTAAACATCATTTCAAAGATTTTCTCAAAGAAGTGCCTCAGGACAGTTGATTTCACAGTTTGATGTCATTTTCATGAATACCTGCAGCTTTCAGCACTTTACTGGCTAGAGATGCATTTTCACTTGTTATGCTCTTAAAAGACGTTTCAGGCAGAGAGGAGGCCAAAAGTTGATTTTGTGAAAGTAAACATAATTTCAAAGATTTTCTCAAAGAAGTGCCTCAGGACAGTTGATTTCACAGTTTGATGTCATTTTCATGAATACCTGCAGCTTTCAGCACTTTACTGGCTAGAGATGCATTTTCACTTGTTATGCTCTTAAAAGACGTTTCAGGCAGAGAGGAGGCCAAAAGTTGATTTTGTGAAAGTAAACATCATTTCAAAGATTTTCTCAAAGAAGTGCCTCAGGACAGTTGATTTCACAGTTTGATGTCATTTTCATGAATACCTGCAGCTTTCAGCATTTTACTGGCTAGAGATGCATTTTCACTTTTTATGCTCTTAGAATACGTTTCAGGCCGACAGGAGGCCAAAAGTTGATTTTGTGAAAGTAAACATAATTTCAAAGATTTTCTCAAAGAAGTGCCTCAGGACAGTTGATTTCACAGTTTGATGTCATTTTCATGAATACCTGCAGCTTTCAGCACTTTACTGGCTAGAGATGCATTTTCACTTTTTATGCTCTTAAAAGACGTTTCAGGCAGAGAGGAGGCCAAAAGTTGATTTTGTGAAAGTAAACATAATTTCAAAGATTTTCTCAAAGAAGTGCCTCAGGACAGTTGATTTCACAGTTTGATGTCATTTTCATGAATACCTGCAGCTTTCAGCACTTTACTGGCTAGAGATGCATTTTCACTTGTTATGCTCTTAAAAGACGTTTCAGGCAGAGAGGAGGCCAAAAGTTGATTTTGTGAAAGTAAACATAATTTCAAAGATTTTCTCAAAGAAGTGCCTCAGGACAGTTGATTTCACAGTTTGATGTCATTTTCATGAATACCTGCAGCTTTCAGCACTTTACTGGCTAGAGATGCATTTTCACTTTTTATGCTCTTAAAAGACGTTTCAGGCAGAGAGGAGGCCAAAAGTTGATTTTGTGGTAGTAAACATAATTTCAAAGATTTTCTCAAAGAAGTGCCTCAGGACAGTTGATTTCACAGTTTGATGTCATTTTCATGAATACCTGCAGCTTTCAGCACTTTACTGGCTAGAGATGCATTTTCACTTTTTATGCTCTTAAAAGACGTTTCAGGCAGAGAGGAGGCCAAAAGTTGATTTTGTGAAAGTAAACATAATTTCAAAGATTTTCTCAAAGAAGTGCCTCAGGACAGTTGATTTCACAGTTTGATGTCATTTTCATGAATACCTGCAGCTTTCAGCACTTTACTGGCTAGAGATGCATTTTCACTTGTTATGCTCTTAAAAGACGTTTCAGGCAGAGAGGAGGCCAAAAGTTGATTTTGTGAAAGTAAACATAATTTCAAAGATTTTCTCAAAGAAGTGCCTCAGGACAGTTGATTTCACAGTTTGATGTCATTTTCATGAATACCTGCAGCTTTCAGCATTTTACTGGCTAGAGATGCATTTTCACTTTTTATGCTCTTAGAATACGTTTCAGGCAGACAGGAGGCCAAAAGTTGATTTTGTGAAAGTAAACATAATTTCAAAGATTTTCTCAAAGAAGTGCCTCAGGACAGTTGATTTCACAGTTTGATGTCATTTTCATGAATACCTGCAGCTTTCAGCATTTTACTGGCTAGAGATGCATTTTCACTTTTTATGCTCTTAGAAGACGTTTCAGTCAGAGAGGAGACCAAAAGTTGATTTTGTGAAAGTAAACATAATTTCAAAGATTTTCTCAAAGAAGTGCCTCAGGACAGTTGATTTTACAGTTTGATGTCATTTTCATGAATACCTGCAGCTTTCAGCATTTTACTGGCTAGAGATGCATTTTCACTTTTTATGCTCTTAGAATACGTTTCAGGCAGACAGGAGGCCAAAAGTTGATTTTGTGAAAGTAAACATAATTTCAAAGATTTTCTCAAAGAAGTGCCTCAGGACAGTTGATTTCACAGTTTGATGTCATTTTCATGAATACCTGCAGCTTTCAGCACTTTACTGGCTAGAGATGCATTTTCACTTTTTATGCTCTTAGAAGACGTTTCAGTCAGAGAGGAGACCAAAAGTTGATTTTGTGAAAGTAAACATAATTTCAAAGATTTTCTCAAAGAAGTGCCTCAGGACAGTTGATTTCACAGTTTGATGTCATTTTCATGAATACCTGCAGCTTTCAGCACTTTACTGGCTAGAGATGCATTTTCACTTTTTATGCTCTTAGAAGACGTTTCAGTCAGAGAGGAGACCAAAAGTTGATTTTGTGAAAGTAAACATAATTTCAAAGATTTTCTCAAAGAAGTGCCTCAGGACAGTTGATTTTACAGTTTGATGTCATTTTCATGAATACCTGCAGCTTTCAGCATTTTACTGGCTAGAGATGCATTTTCACTTTTTATGCTCTTAGAATACGTTTCAGGCAGACAGGAGGCCAAAAGTTGATTTTGTGAATGTAAACATAATTTCAAAGATTTTGTCAAAGAAGTGCCTCAGGACAGTTGATTTCACAGTTTGATGTCATTTTCATGAATACCTGCAGCTTTCAGCACTTTACTGGCTAGAGATGCATTTTCACTTTTTATGCTCTTAGAAGACGTTTCAGTCAGAGAGGAGACCAAAAGTTGATTTTGTGAAAGTAAACATAATTTCAAAGATTTTCTCAAAGAAGTGCCTCAGGACAGTTGATTTCACAGTTTGATGTCATTTTCATGAATACCTGCAGCTTTCAGCACTTTACTGGCTAGAGATGCATTTTCACTTTTTATGCTCTTAAAAGACGTTTCAGGCAGAGAGGAGGCCAAAAGTTGATTTTGTGAAAGTAAACATAATTTCAAAGATTTTCTCAAAGAAGTGCCTCAGGACAGTTGATTTCACAGTTTGATGTCATTTTCATGAATACCTGCAGCTTTCAGCACTTTACTGGCTAGAGATGCATTTTCACTTGTTATGCTCTTAAAAGACGTTTCAGGCAGAGAGGAGGCCAAAAGTTGATTTTGTGAAAGTAAACATAATTTCAAAGATTTTCTCAAAGAAGTGCCTCAGGACAGTTGATTTCACAGTTTGATGTCATTTTCATGAATACCTGCAGCTTTCAGCACTTTACTGGCTAGAGATGCATTTTCACTTTTTATGCTCTTAAAAGACGTTTCAGGCAGAGAGGAGGCCAAAAGTTGATTTTGTGGTAGTAAACATAATTTCAAAGATTTTCTCAAAGAAGTGCCTCAGGACAGTTGATTTCACAGTTTGATGTCATTTTCATGAATACCTGCAGCTTTCAGCACTTTACTGGCTAGAGATGCATTTTCACTTGTTATGCTCTTAAAAGACGTTTCAGGCAGAGAGGAGGCCAAAAGTTGATTTTGTGAAAGTAAACATAATTTCAAAGATTTTCTCAAAGAAGTGCCTCAGGACAGTTGATTTCACAGTTTGATGTCATTTTCATGAATACCTGCAGCTTTCAGCATTTTACTGGCTAGAGATGCATTTTCACTTTTTATGCTCTTAGAATACGTTTCAGGCAGACAGGAGGCCAAAAGTTGATTTTGTGAAAGTAAACATAATTTCAAAGATTTTCTCAAAGAAGTGCCTCAGGACAGTTGATTTCACAGTTTGATGTCATTTTCATGAATACCTGCAGCTTTCAGCATTTTACTGGCTAGAGATGCATTTTCACTTTTTATGCTCTTAGAAGACGTTTCAGTCAGAGAGGAGACCAAAAGTTGATTTTGTGAAAGTAAACATAATTTCAAAGATTTTCTCAAAGAAGTGCCTCAGGACAGTTGATTTTACAGTTTGATGTCATTTTCATGAATACCTGCAGCTTTCAGCATTTTACTGGCTAGAGATGCATTTTCACTTTTTATGCTCTTAGAATACGTTTCAGGCAGACAGGAGGCCAAAAGTTGATTTTGTGAAAGTAAACATAATTTCAAAGATTTTCTCAAAGAAGTGCCTCAGGACAGTTGATTTCACAGTTTGATGTCATTTTCATGAATACCTGCAGCTTTCAGCACTTTACTGGCTAGAGATGCATTTTCACTTTTTATGCTCTTAGAAGACGTTTCAGTCAGAGAGGAGACCAAAAGTTGATTTTGTGAAAGTAAACATAATTTCAAAGATTTTCTCAAAGAAGTGCCTCAGGACAGTTGATTTCACAGTTTGATGTCATTTTCATGAATACCTGCAGCTTTCAGCACTTTACTGGCTAGAGATGCATTTTCACTTTTTATGCTCTTAGAAGACGTTTCAGTCAGAGAGGAGACCAAAAGTTGATTTTGTGAAAGTAAACATAATTTCAAAGATTTTCTCAAAGAAGTGCCTCAGGACAGTTGATTTTACAGTTTGATGTCATTTTCATGAATACCTGCAGCTTTCAGCATTTTACTGGCTAGAGATGCATTTTCACTTTTTATGCTCTTAGAATACGTTTCAGGCAGACAGGAGGCCAAAAGTTGATTTTGTGAATGTAAACATAATTTCAAAGATTTTCTCAAAGAAGTGCCTCAGGACAGTTGATTTCACAGTTTGATGTCATTTTCATGAATACCTGCAGCTTTCAGCACTTTACTGGCTAGAGATGCATTTTCACTTTTTATGCTCTTAGAAGACGTTTCAGTCAGAGAGGAGACCAAAAGTTGATTTTGTGAAAGTAAACATAATTTCAAAGATTTTCTCAAAGAAGTGCCTCAGGACAGTTGATTTCACAGTTTGATGTCATTTTCATGAATACCTGCAGCTTTCAGCACTTTACTGGCTAGAGATGCATTTTCACTTGTTATGCTCTTAAAAGACGTTTCAGGCAGAGAGGAGGCCAAAAGTTGATTTTGTGAAAGTAAACATAATTTCAAAGATTTTCTCAAAGAAGTGCCTCAGGACAGTTGATTTTACAGTTTGATGTCATTTTCATGAATACCTGCAGCTTTCAGCATTTTACTGGCTAGAGATGCATTTTCACTTTTTATGCTCTTAGAATACGTTTCAGGCAGACAGGAGGCCAAAAGTTGATTTTGTGAAAGTAAACATAATTTCAAAGATTTTCTCAAAGAAGTGCCTCAGGACAGTTGATTTCACAGTTTGATGTCATTTTCATGAATACCTGCAGCTTTCAGCACTTTACTGGCTAGAGATGCATTTTCACTTTTTATGCTCTTAAAAGACGTTTCAGGCAGAGAGGAGGCCAAAAGTTGATTTTGTGGTAGTAAACATAATTTCAAAGATTTTCTCAAAGAAGTGCCTCAGGACAGTTGATTTCACAGTTTGATGTCATTTTCATGAATACCTGCAGCTTTCAGCACTTTACTGGCTAGAGATGCATTTTCACTTGTTATGCTCTTAAAAGACGTTTCAGGCAGAGAGGAGGCCAAAAGTTGATTTTGTGAAAGTAAACATAATTTCAAAGATTTTCTCAAAGAAGTGCCTCAGGACAGTTGATTTCACAGTTTGATGTCATTTTCATGAATACCTGCAGCTTTCAGCATTTTACTGGCTAGAGATGCATTTTCACTTTTTATGCTCTTAGAAGACGTTTCAGGCAGAGAGGAGACCAAAAGTTGATTTTGTGAAAGTAAACATAATTTCAAAGATTTTCTCAAAGAAGTGCCTCAGGACAGTTGATTTCACAGTTTGATGTCATTTTCTTGAATACCTGCAGCTTTCAGCACTTTACTGGCTAGAGATGCATTTTCACTTTTTATGCTCTTAAAAGACGTTTCAGGCAGAGAGGAGGCCAAAAGTTGATTTTGTGAAAGTAAACATAATTTCAAAGATTTTCTCAAAGAAGTGCCTCAGGACAGTTGATTTCACAGTTTGATGTCATTTTCATGAATACCTGCAGCTTTCAGCACTTTACTGGCTAGAGATGCAGTTTCACTTTTTATGCTCTTAAAAGACGTTTCAGGCAGAGAGGAGGCCAAAAGTTGATTTTGTGGTATTAAACATAATTTCAAAGATTTTCTCAAAGAAGTGCCTCAGGACAGTTGATTTCACAGTTTGATGTCATTTTCATGAATACCTGCAGCTTTCAGCACTTTACTGGCTAGAGATGCATTTTCACTTTTTATGCTCTTAAAAGACGTTTCAGGCAGAGAGGAGGCCAAAAGTTGATTTTGTGAAAGTAAACATAATTTCAAAGATTTTCTCAAAGAAGTGCCTCAGGACAGTTGATTTCACAGTTTGATGTCATTTTCTTGAATACCTGCAGCTTTCAGCACTTTACTGGCTAGAGATGCATTTTCACTTTTTATGCTCTTAAAAGACGTTTCAGGCAGAGAGGAGGCCAAAAGTTGATTTTGTGAAAGTAAACATAATTTCAAAGATTTTCTCAAAGAAGTGCCTCAGGACAGTTGATTTCACAGTTTGATGTCATTTTCATGAATACCTGCAGCTTTCAGCACTTTACTGGCTAGAGATGCAGTTTCACTTTTTATGCTCTTAAAAGACGTTTCAGGCAGAGAGGAGGCCAAAAGTTGATTTTGTGGTATTAAACATAATTTCAAAGATTTTCTCAAAGAAGTGCCTCAGGACAGTTGATTTCACAGTTTGATGTCATTTTCATGAATACCTGCAGCTTTCAGCACTTTACTGGCTAGAGATGCATTTTCACTTTTTATGCTCTTAAAAGACGTTTCAGGCAGAGAGGAGGCCAAAAGTTGATTTTGTGAAAGTAAACATAATTTCAAAGATTTTCTCAAAGAAGTGCCTCGGGACAGTTGATTTCACAGTTTGATGTCATTTTCATGAATACCTGCAGCTTTCAGCACTTTACTGGCTAGAGATGCATTTTCACTTTTTATGCTCTTAAAAGACGTTTCAGGCAGAGAGGAGGCCAAAAGTTGATTTTGTGGTAGTAAACATAATTTCAAAGATTTTCTCAAAGAAGTGCCTCGGGACAGTTGATTTCACAGTTTGATGTCATTTTCATGAATACCTGCAGCTTTCAGCACTTTACTGGCTAGAGATGCATTTTCACTTTTTATGCTCTTAAAAGACGTTTCAGGCAGAGAGGAGGCCAAAAGTTGATTTTGTGGTAGTAAACATAATTTCAAAGATTTTCTCAAAGAAGTGCCTCGGGACAGTTGATTTCACAGTTTGATGTCATTTTCATGAATACCTGCAGCTTTCAGCACTTTACTGGCTAGAGATGCATTTTCACTTTTTATGCTCTTAAAAGACGTTTCAGGCAGAGAGGAGGCCAAAAGTTGATTTTGTGGTAGTAAACATAATTTCAAAGATTTTCTCAAAGAAGTGCCTCAGGACAGTTGATTTCACAGTTTGATGTCATTTTCATGAATACCTGCAGCTTTCAGCACTTTACTGGCTAGAGATGCATTTTCACTTGTTATGCTCTTAAAAGACGTTTCAGGCAGAGAGGAGGCCAAAAGTTGATTTTGTGAAAGTAAACATAATTTCAAAGATTTTCTCAAAGAAGTGCCTCGGGACAGTTGATTTCACAGTTTGATGTCATTTTCATGAATACCTGCAGCTTTCAGCACTTTACTGGCTAGAGATGCATTTTCACTTTTTATGCTCTTAAAAGACGTTTCAGGCAGAGAGGAGGCCAAAAGTTGATTTTGTGGTAGTAAACATAATTTCAAAGATTTTCTCAAAGAAGTGCCTCGGGACAGTTGATTTCACAGTTTGATGTCATTTTCATGAATACCTGCAGCTTTCAGCACTTTACTGGCTAGAGATGCATTTTCACTTTTTATGCTCTTAAAAGACGTTTCAGGCAGAGAGGAGGCCAAAAGTTGATTTTGTGGTAGTAAACATAATTTCAAAGATTTTCTCAAAGAAGTGCCTCGGGACAGTTGATTTCACAGTTTGATGTCATTTTCATGAATACCTGCAGCTTTCAGCATTTTACTGGCTACAGATGCATTTTCACTTTTTATGCTCTTAAAAGACGTTTCAGGCAGAGAGGAGGCCAAAAGTTGATTTTGTGGTAGTAAACATAATTTCAAAGATTTTCTCAAAGAAGTGCCTCAGGACAGTTGATTTCACAGTTTGATGTCATTTTCATGAATACCTGCAGCTTTCAGCATTTTACTGGCTAGAGATGCATTTTCACTTTTTATGCTCTTAAAAGACGTTTCAGGCAGAGAGGAGGCCAAAAGTTGATTTTGTGAAAGTAAACATAATTTCAAAGATTTTCTCAAAGAAGTGCCTCAGGACAGTTGATTTCACAGTTTGATGTCATTTTCATGAATACCTGCAGCTTTCAGCATTTTACTGGCTAGAGATGCATTTTCACTTTTTATGCTCTTAGAAGACGTTTCAGGCAGAGAGGAGACCAAAAGTTGATTTTGTGAAAGTAAACATAATTTCAAAGATTTTCTCAAAGAAGTGCCTCAGGACAGTTGATTTCACAGTTTGATGTCATTTTCTTGAATACCTGCAGCTTTCAGCACTTTACTGGCTAGAGATGCATTTTCACTTTTTATGCTCTTAAAAGACGTTTCAGGCAGAGAGGAGGCCAAAAGTTGATTTTGTGAAAGTAAACATAATTTCAAAGATTTTCTCAAAGAAGTGCCTCAGGACAGTTGATTTCACAGTTTGATGTCATTTTCATGAATACCTGCAGCTTTCAGCACTTTACTGGCTAGAGATGCAGTTTCACTTTTTATGCTCTTAAAAGACGTTTCAGGCAGAGAGGAGGCCAAAAGTTGATTTTGTGGTATTAAACATAATTTCAAAGATTTTCTCAAAGAAGTGCCTCAGGACAGTTGATTTCACAGTTTGATGTCATTTTCATGAATACCTGCAGCTTTCAGCATTTTACTGGCTAGAGATGCATTTTCACTTTTTATGCTCTTAGAAGACGTTTCAGTCAGAGAGGAGACCAAAAGTTGATTTTGTGAAAGTAAACATAATTTCAAAGATTTTCTCAAAGAAGTGCCTCAGGACAGTTGATTTCACAGTTTGATGTCATTTTCATGAATACCTGCAGCTTTCAGCATTTTACTTGCTAGAGATGCATTTTCACTTGTTATGCTCTTAAAAGACGTTTCAGGCAGAGAGGAGGCCAAAAGTTGATTTTGTGAAAGTAAACATAATTTCAAAGATTTTCTCAAAGAAGTGCCTCAGGACAGTTGATTTCACAGTTTGATGTCATTTTCATGAATACCTGCAGCTTTCAGCATTTTACTGGCTAGAGATGCATTTTCACTTTTTATGCTCTTAGAATACGTTTCAGGCAGACAGGAGGCCAAAAGTTGATTTTGTGAAAGTAAACATAATTTCAAAGATTTTCTCAAAGAAGTGCCTCAGGACAGTTGATTTCACAGTTTGATGTCATTTTCATGAATACCTGCAGCTTTCAGCATTTTACTGGCTAGAGATGCATTTTCACTTTTTATGCTCTTAGAAGACGTTTCAGTCAGAGAGGAGACCAAAAGTTGATTTTGTGAAAGTAAACATAATTTCAAAGATTTTCTCAAAGAAGTGCCTCAGGACAGTTGATTTTACAGTTTGATGTCATTTTCATGAATACCTGCAGCTTTCAGCACTTTACTGGCTAGAGATGCATTTTCACTTGTTATGCTCTTAAAAGACGTTTCAGGCAGAGAGGAGGCCAAAAGTTGATTTTGTGAAAGTAAACATAATTTCAAAGATTTTCTCAAAGAAGTGCCTCAGGACAGTTGATTTCACAGTTTGATGTCATTTTCATGAATACCTGCAGCTTTCAGCATTTTACTGGCTAGAGATGCATTTTCACTTTTTATGCTCTTAGAAGACGTTTCAGTCAGAGAGGAGACCAAAAGTTGATTTTGTGAAAGTAAACATAATTTCAAAGATTTTCTCAAAGAAGTGCCTCAGGACAGTTGATTTCACAGTTTGATGTCATTTTCATGAATACCTGCAGCTTTCAGCACTTTACTGGCTAGAGATGCATTTTCACTTTTTATGCTCTTAAAAGACGTTTCAGGCAGAGAGGAGGCCAAAAGTTGATTTTGTGAAAGTAAACATAATTTCAAAGATTTTCTCAAAGAAGTGCCTCAGGACAGTTGATTTCACAGTTTGATGTCATTTTCATGAATACCTGCAGCTTTCAGCACTTTACTGGCTAGAGATGCATTTTCACTTTTTATGCTCTTAAAAGACGTTTCAGGCAGAGAGGAGGCCAAAAGTTGATTTTGTGAAAGTAAACATAATTTCAAAGATTTTCTCAAAGAAGTGCCTCAGAACAGTTGATTTCACAGTTTGATGTCATTTTCATGAATACCTGCAGCTTTCAGCACTTTACTGGCTAGAGATGCATTTTCGCTTTTTATGCTCTTAAAAGACGTTTCAGGCAGAGAGGAGGCCAAAAGTTGATTTTGTGGTAGTAAACATAATTTCAAAGATTTTCTCAAAGAAGTGCCTCAGGACAGTTGATTTCACAGTTTGATGTGATTTTCATGAATACCTGCAGCTTTCAGCACTTTACTGGCTAGAGATGCATTTTCACTTTTTATGCTCTTAAAAGACGTTTCAGGCAGAGAGGAGGCCAAAAGTTGATTTTGTGAAAGTAAACATAATTTCAAAGATTTTCTCAAAGAAGTGCCTCAGGACAGTTGATTTCACAGTTTGATGTCATTTTCATGAATACCTGCAGCTTTCAGCACTTTACTGGCTAGAGATGCATTTTCACTTTTTATGCTCTTAAAAGACATTTCAGGCAGAGAGGAGGCCAAAAGTTGATTTTGTGGTAGTAAACATAATTTCAAAGATTTTCTCAAAGAAGTGCCTCAGGACAGTTGATTTCACAGTTTGATGTCATTTTCATGAATACCTGCAGCTTTCAGCATTTTACTGGCTAGAGATGCATTTTCACTTTTTATGCTCTTAGAATACGTTTCAGGCAGACAGGAGGCCAAAAGTTGATTTTGTGAAAGTAAACATAATTTCAAAGATTTTCTCAAAGAAGTGCCTCAGGACAGTTGATTTCACAGTCTGATGTCATTTTCATGAATACCTGCAGCTTTCAGCACTTTACTGGCTAGAGATGCATTTTCACTTTTTATGCTCTTAAAAGACGTTTCAGGCAGAGAGGAGGCCAAAAGTTGATTTTGTGAAAGTAAACATAATTTCAAAGATTTTCTCAAAGAAGTCCCTCAGAACAGTTGATTTCACAGTTTGATGTCATTTTCATGAATACCTGCAGCTTTCAGCACTTTACTGGCTAGAGATGCATTTTCGCTTTTTATGCTCTTAAAAGACGTTTCAGGCAGAGAGGAGGCCAAAAGTTGATTTTGTGGTAGTAAACATAATTTCAAAGATTTTCTCAAAGAAGTGCCTCAGGACAGTTGATTTCACAGTTTGATGTGATTTTCATGAATACCTGCAGCTTTCAGCATTTTACTGGCTAGAGATGCATTTTCACTTTTTATGCTCTTAAAAGACGTTTCAGGCAGAGAGGAGGCCAAAAGTTGATTTTGTGAAAGTAAACATAATTTCAAAGATTTTCTCAAAGAAGTGCCTCAGGACAGTTGATTTCACAGTTTGATGTCATTTTCATGAATATCTGCAGCTTTCAGCACTTTACTGGCTAGAGATGCATTTTCACTTTTTATGCTCTTAAAAGACGTTTCAGGCAGAGAGGAGGCCAAAAGTTGATTTTGTGAAAGTAAACATAATTTCAAAGATTTTCTCAAAGAAGTGCCTCAGGACAGTTGATTTCACAGTTTGATGTGATTTTCATGAATACCTGCAGCTTTCAGCATTTTACTGGCTAGAGATGCATTTTCACTTTTTATGCTCTTAGAAGACGTTTCAGGCAGAGAGGAGACCAAAAGTTGATTTTGTGAAAGTAAACATAATTTCAAAGATTTTTTCAAAGAAGTGCCTCAGGACAGTTGATTTCACAGTTTGATGTCATTTTCATGAATACTTGCAGCTTTCAGCACTTTAATGGCTAGAGATGCATTTTCACTTTTTATGCTCTTAGAAGACGTTTCAGGCAGAGAGGAGGCCAAAAGTTGATTTTGTGAAAGTAAACATAATTTCAAAGATTTTCTCAAAGAAGTGCCTCAGGACAGTTGATTTCACAGTTTGATGTGATTTTCATGAATACCTGCAGCTTTCAGCATTTTACTGGCTAGAGATGCATTTTCACTTTTTATGCTCTTAAAAGACGTTTCAGGCAGAGAGGAGGCCAAAAGTTGATTTTGTGAAAGTAAACATAATTTCAAAGATTTTCTCAAAGAAGTGCCTCAGGACAGTTGATTTCACAGTTTGATGTGATTTTCATGAATACCTGCAGCTTTCAGCATTTTACTGGCTAGAGATGCATTTTCACTTTTTATGCTCTTAGAAGACATTTCAGGCAGAGAGGAGACCAAAAGTTGATTTTGTGAAAGTAAACATAATTTCAAAGATTTTTTCAAAGAAGTGCCTCAGGACAGTTGATTTCACAGTTTGATGTCATTTTCATGAATACTTGCAGCTTTCAGCACTTTAATGGCTAGAGATGCATTTTCACTTTTTATGCTCTTAGAAGACGTTTCAGGCAGAGAGGAGGCCAAAAGTTGATTTTGTGAAAGTAAACATAATTTCAAAGATTTTCTCAAAGAAGTGCCTCAGGACAGTTGATTTCACAGTTTGATGTGATTTTCATGAATACCTGCAGCTTTCAGCATTTTACTGGCTAGAGATGCATTTTCACTTTTTATGCTCTTAGAAGACGTTTCAGGCAGAGAGGAGACCAAAAGTTGATTTTGTGAAAGTAAACATAATTTCAAAGATTTTCTCAAAGAAGTGCCTCAGGACAGTTGATTTCACAGTTTGATGTCATTTTCATGAATACCTGCAGCTTTCAGCATTTTACTGGCTAGAGATGCATTTTCACTTTTTATGCTCTTAGAAGACGTTTCAGTCAGAGAGGAGACCAAAAGTTGATTTTGTGAAAGTAAACATAATTTCAAAGATTTTCTCAAAGAAGTGCCTCGGGACAGTTGATTTCACAGTTTGATGTCATTTTCATGAATACCTGCAGCTTTCAGCATTTTACTGGCTAGAGATGCATTTTCACTTTTTATGCTCTTAGAAGACGTTTCAGTCAGAGAGGAGACCAAAAGTTGATTTTGTGAAAGTAAACATAATTTCAAAGATTTTCTCAAAGAAGTGCCTCGGGACAGTTGATTTCACAGTTTGATGTCATTTTCATGAATACCTGCAGCTTTCAGCATTTTACTGGCTAGAGATGCATTTTCACTTTTTATGCTCTTAAAAGACGTTTCAGGCAGAGAGGAGGCCAAAAGTTGATTTTGTGAAAGTAAACATAATTTCAAAGATTTTCTCAAAGAAGTGCCTCAGGACAGTTGATTTCACAGTTTGATGTCATTTTCATGAATACCTGCAGCTTTCAGCACTTTACTGGCTAGAGATGCATTTTCACTTTTTATGCTCTTAAAAGACGTTTCAGGCAGAGAGGAGGCCAAAAGTTGATTTTGTGAAAGTAGACATAATTTCAAAGATTTTCTCAAAGAAGTGCCTCAGGACAGTTGATTTCACAGTTTGATGTCATTTTCATGAATACTTGCAGCTTTCAGCACTTTACTGGCTAGAGATGCATTTTCACTTTTTATGCTCTTAGAAGACGTTTCAGGCAGAGAGGAGACCAAAAGTTGATTTTGTGAAAGTAAACATAATTTCAAAGATTTTCTCAAAGAAGTGCCTCAGGACAGTTAATTTCACAGTTTGATGTCATTTTCATGAATACCTGCAGCTTTCAGCATTTTACTGGCTAGAGATGCATTTTCACTTTTTATGCTCTTAAAAGACGTTTCAGGCAGAGAGGAGGCCAAAAGTTGATTTTGTGAAAGTAAACATAATTTCAAAGATTTTCTCAAAGAAGTGCCTCAGGACAGTTGATTTCACAGTTTGATGTCATTTTCATGAATACCTGCAGCTTTCAGCATTTTACTGGCTAGAGATGCATTTTCACTTTTTATGCTCTTAGAATACGTTTCAGGCAGACAGGAGGCCAAAAGTTGATTTTGTGAAAGTAAACATAATTTCAAAGATTTTCTCAAAGAAGTGCCTCAGGACAGTTGATTTCACAGTCTGATGTCATTTTCATGAATACCTGCAGCTTTCAGCACTTTACTGGCTAGAGATGCATTTTCACTTTTTATGCTCTTAAAAGACGTTTCAGGCAGAGAGGAGGCCAAAAGTTGATTTTGTGAAAGTAAACATAATTTCAAAGATTTTCTCAAAGAAGTCCCTCAGAACAGTTGATTTCACAGTTTGATGTCATTTTCATGAATACCTGCAGCTTTCAGCACTTTACTGGCTAGAGATGCATTTTCGCTTTTTATGCTCTTAAAAGACGTTTCAGGCAGAGAGGAGGCCAAAAGTTGATTTTGTGGTAGTAAACATAATTTCAAAGATTTTCTCAAAGAAGTGCCTCAGGACAGTTGATTTCACAGTTTGATGTGATTTTCATGAATACCTGCAGCTTTCAGCATTTTACTGGCTAGAGATGCATTTTCACTTTTTATGCTCTTAAAAGACGTTTCAGGCAGAGAGGAGGCCAAAAGTTGATTTTGTGAAAGTAAACATAATTTCAAAGATTTTCTCAAAGAAGTGCCTCAGGACAGTTGATTTCACAGTTTGATGTCATTTTCATGAATATCTGCAGCTTTCAGCACTTTACTGGCTAGAGATGCATTTTCACTTTTTATGCTCTTAAAAGACGTTTCAGGCAGAGAGGAGGCCAAAAGTTGATTTTGTGAAAGTAAACATAATTTCAAAGATTTTCTCAAAGAAGTGCCTCAGGACAGTTGATTTCACAGTTTGATGTGATTTTCATGAATACCTGCAGCTTTCAGCATTTTACTGGCTAGAGATGCATTTTCACTTTTTATGCTCTTAGAAGACGTTTCAGGCAGAGAGGAGACCAAAAGTTGATTTTGTGAAAGTAAACATAATTTCAAAGATTTTTTCAAAGAAGTGCCTCAGGACAGTTGATTTCACAGTTTGATGTCATTTTCATGAATACTTGCAGCTTTCAGCACTTTAATGGCTAGAGATGCATTTTCACTTTTTATGCTCTTAGAAGACGTTTCAGGCAGAGAGGAGGCCAAAAGTTGATTTTGTGAAAGTAAACATAATTTCAAAGATTTTCTCAAAGAAGTGCCTCAGGACAGTTGATTTCACAGTTTGATGTGATTTTCATGAATACCTGCAGCTTTCAGCATTTTACTGGCTAGAGATGCATTTTCACTTTTTATGCTCTTAGAAGACGTTTCAGGCAGAGAGGAGACCAAAAGTTGATTTTGTGAAAGTAAACATAATTTCAAAGATTTTCTCAAAGAAGTGCCTCAGGACAGTTAATTTCACAGTTTGATGTCATTTTCATGAATACCTGCAGCTTTCAGCATTTTACTGGCTAGAGATGCATTTTCACTTTTTATGCTCTTAGAAGACGTTTCAGGCAGAGAGGAGACCAAAAGTTGATTTTGTGAAAGTAAACATAATTTCAAAGATTTTCTCAAAGAAGTGCCTCAGGACAGTTGATTTCACAGTTTGATGTGATTTTCATGAATACCTGCAGCTTTCAGCATTTTACTGGCTAGAGATGCATTTTCACTTTTTATGCTCTTAGAAGACATTTCAGGCAGAGAGGAGACCAAAAGTTGATTTTGTGAAAGTAAACATAATTTCAAAGATTTTTTCAAAGAAGTGCCTCAGGACAGTTGATTTCACAGTTTGATGTCATTTTCATGAATACTTGCAGCTTTCAGCACTTTAATGGCTAGAGATGCATTTTCACTTTTTATGCTCTTAGAAGACGTTTCAGGCAGAGAGGAGGCCAAAAGTTGATTTTGTGAAAGTAAACATAATTTCAAAGATTTTCTCAAAGAAGTGCCTCGGGACAGTTGATTTCACAGTTTGATGTCATTTTCATGAATACCTGCAGCTTTCAGCATTTTACTGGCTAGAGATGCATTTTCACTTTTTATGCTCTTAAAAGACGTTTCAGGCAGAGAGGAGGCCAAAAGTTGATTTTGTGAAAGTAAACATAATTTCAAAGATTTTCTCAAAGAAGTGCCTCAGGACAGTTAATTTCACAGTTTGATGTCATTTTCATGAATACCTGCAGCTTTCAGCATTTTACTGGCTAGAGATGCATTTTCACTTTTTATGCTCTTAAAAGACGTTTCAGGCAGAGAGGAGGCCAAAAGTTGATTTTGTGAAAGTAAACATAATTTCAAAGATTTTCTCAAAGAAGTGCCTCAGGACAGTTGATTTCACAGTTTGATGTGATTTTCATGAATACCTGCAGCTTTCAGCATTTTACTGGCTAGAGATGCATTTTCACTTTTTATGCTCTTAGAAGACATTTCAGGCAGAGAGGAGACCAAAAGTTGATTTTGTGAAAGTAAACATAATTTCAAAGATTTTTTCAAAGAAGTGCCTCAGGACAGTTGATTTCACAGTTTGATGTCATTTTCATGAATACTTGCAGCTTTCAGCACTTTAATGGCTAGAGATGCATTTTCACTTTTTATGCTCTTAGAAGACGTTTCAGGCAGAGAGGAGGCCAAAAGTTGATTTTGTGAACGTAAACATAATTTCAAAGATTTTCTCAAAGAAGTGCCTCAGGACAGTTGATTTCACAGTTTGATGTGATTTTCATGAATACCTGCAGCTTTCAGCATTTTACTGGCTAGAGATGCATTTTCACTTTTTATGCTCTTAGAAGACGTTTCAGGCAGAGAGGAGACCAAAAGTTGATTTTGTGAAAGTAAACATAATTTCAAAGATTTTCTCAAAGAAGTGCCTCAGGACAGTTGATTTCACAGTTTGATGTCATTTTCATGAATACCTGCAGCTTTCAGCATTTTACTGGCTAGAGATGCATTTTCACTTTTTATGCTCTTAGAAGACGTTTCAGTCAGAGAGGAGACCAAAAGTTGATTTTGTGAAAGTAAACATAATTTCAAAGATTTTCTCAAAGAAGTGCCTCGGGACAGTTGATTTCACAGTTTGATGTCATTTTCATGAATACCTGCAGCTTTCAGCATTTTACTGGCTAGAGATGCATTTTCACTTTTTATGCTCTTAGAAGACGTTTCAGTCAGAGAGGAGACCAAAAGTTGATTTTGTGAAAGTAAACATAATTTCAAAGATTTTCTCAAAGAAGTGCCTCGGGACAGTTGATTTCACAGTTTGATGTCATTTTCATGAATACCTGCAGCTTTCAGCATTTTACTGGCTAGAGATGCATTTTCACTTTTTATGCTCTTAAAAGACGTTTCAGGCAGAGAGGAGGCCAAAAGTTGATTTTGTGAAAGTAAACATAATTTCAAAGATTTTCTCAAAGAAGTGCCTCAGGACAGTTGATTTCACAGTTTGATGTCATTTTCATGAATACCTGCAGCTTTCAGCACTTTACTGGCTAGAGATGCATTTTCACTTTTTATGCTCTTAAAAGACGTTTCAGGCAGAGAGGAGGCCAAAAGTTGATTTTGTGAAAGTAGACATAATTTCAAAGATTTTCTCAAAGAAGTGCCTCAGGACAGTTGATTTCACAGTTTGATGTCATTTTCATGAATACTTGCAGCTTTCAGCACTTTACTGGCTAGAGATGCATTTTCACTTTTTATGCTCTTAGAAGACGTTTCAGGCAGAGAGGAGGCCAAAAGTTGATTTTGTGAAAGTAAACATAATTTCAAAGATTTTCTCAAAGAAGTGCCTCAGGACAGTTGATTTCACAGTTTGATGTCATTTTCATGAATACCTGCAGCTTTCAGCATTTTACTGGCTAGAGATGCATTTTCACTTTTTATGCTCTTAGAAGACGTTTCAGGCAGAGAGGAGACCAAAAGTTGATTTTGTGAAAGTAAACATAATTTCAAAGATTTTCTCAAAGAAGTGCCTCAGGACAGTTGATTTCACAGTTTGATGTCATTTTCATGAATACTTGCAGCTTTCAGCACTTTACTGGCTAGAGATGCATTTTCACTTTTTATGCTCTTAGAAGACGTTTCAGGCAGAGAGGAGGCCAAAAGTTGATTTTGTGAAAGTAAACATAATTTCAAAGATTTTCTCAAAGAAGTGCCTCAGGACAGTTGATTTCACAGTTTGATGTGATTTTCATGAATACCTGCAGATTTCAGCATTTTACTGGCTAGAGATGCATTTTCACTTTTTATGCTCTTAGAAGACGTTTCAGGCAGAGAGGAGACCAAAAGTTG
This sequence comes from Anarhichas minor, assembly GCF_050575085.1. Taxonomy (NCBI): domain Eukaryota; kingdom Metazoa; phylum Chordata; class Actinopteri; order Perciformes; family Anarhichadidae; genus Anarhichas; species Anarhichas minor. The sequence continues at coordinate 38,535 of NW_027466648.1, forward strand.
ATTTTGTGAAAGTAAACATAATTTCAAAGATTTTCTCAAAGAAGTGCCTCAGGACAGTTGATTTCACAGTTTGATGTCATTTTCATGAATACCTGCAGCTTTCAGCATTTTACTGGCTAGAGATGCATTTTCACTTTTTATGCTCTTAGAAGACGTTTCAGGCAGAGAGGAGACCAAAAGTTGATTTTGTGAAAGTAAACATAATTTCAAAGATTTTCTCAAAGAAGTGCCTCAGGACAGTTGATTTCACAGTTTGATGTCATTTTCATGAATACTTGCAGCTTTCAGCACTTTACTGGCTAGAGATGCATTTTCACTTTTTATGCTCTTAGAAGACGTTTCAGGCAGAGAGGAGGCCAAAAGTTGATTTTGTGAAAGTAAACATAATTTCAAAGATTTTCTCAAAGAAGTGCCTCAGGACAGTTGATTTCACAGTTTGATGTGATTTTCATGAATACCTGCAGATTTCAGCATTTTACTGGCTAGAGATGCATTTTCACTTTTTATGCTCTTAGAAGACGTTTCAGGCAGAGAGGAGACCAAAAGTTGATTTTGTGAAAGTAAACATAATTTCAAAGATTTTCTCAAAGAAGTGCCTCAGGACAGTTGATTTCACAGTTTGATGTCATTTTCATGAATACCTGCAGCTTTCAGCATTTTACTGGCTAGAGATGCATTTTCACTTTTTATGCTCTTAGAAGACGTTTCAGTCAGAGAGGAGACCAAAAGTTGATTTTGTGAAAGTAAACATAATTTCAAAGATTTTCTCAAAGAAGTGCCTCGGGACAGTTGATTTCACAGTTTGATGTCATTTTCATGAATACCTGCAGCTTTCAGCACTTTACTGGCTAGAGATGCATTTTCACTTTTTATGGTCTTAGAAGACGTTTCAGGCAGAGAGGAGACCAAAAGTTGATTTTGTGAAAGTAAACATAATTTCAAAGATTTTCTCAAAGAAGTTCCTCGGGACAGTTGATTTCACAGTTTGATGTCATTTTCATGAATACCTGCAGCTTTCAGCACTTTACTGGCTAGAGATGCATTTTCACTTTTTATGCTCTTAAAAGACGTTTCAGGCAGAGAGGAGGCCAAAAGTTGATTTTGTGAAAGTAAACATAATTTCAAAGATTTTCTCAAAGAAGTGCCTCGGGACAGTTGATTTCACAGTTTGATGTCATTTTCATGAATACCTGCAGCTTTCAGCATTTTACTGGCTAGAGATGTATTTTCACTTTTTATGCTCTTAGAATACGTATCAGGCAGAGAGGAGGCCAAAAGTTGATTTTGTGAAAGTAAACATAATTTCAAAGATTTTCTCAAAGAAGTGCCTCGGGACAGTTGATTTCACAGTTTGATGTCATTTTCATGAATACCTGCAGCTTTCAGCATTTTACTGGCTAGAGATGCATTTTCACTTTTTATGGTCTTAGAAGACGTTTCAGGCAGAGAGGAGACCAAAAGTTGATTTTGTGAAAGTAAACATAATTTCAAAGATTTTCTCAAAGAAGTTCCTCGGGACAGTTGATTTCACAGTTTGATGTCATTTTCATGAATACCTGCAGCTTTCAGCACTTTACTGGCTAGAGATGCATTTTCACTTTTTATGCTCTTAAAAGACGTTTCAGGCAGAGAGGAGGCCAAAAGTTGATTTTGTGAAAGTAAACATAATTTCAAAGATTTTCTCAAAGAAGTGCCTCGGGACAGTTGATTTCACAGTTTGATGTCATTTTCATGAATACCTGCAGCTTTCAGCATTTTACTGGCTAGAGATGCATTTTCACTTTTTATGCTCTTAGAATACGTATCAGGCAGAGAGGAGGCCAAAAGTAGATTTTGTGAAAGTAAACATAATTTCAAAGATTTTCTCAAAGAAGTGCCTCAGGACAGTTGATTTCACAGTTTGATGTCATTTTCATGAATACCTGCAGCTTTCAGCATTTTACTGGCTAGAGATGCATTTTCACTTTTAATGCTCTTTGAATACGTATCAGGCAGAGAGGAGGCCAAAAGTAGATTTTGTGAAAGTAAACATAATTTCAAAGATTTTCTCAAAGAAGTGCCTCAGGACAGTTGATTTCACAGTTTGATGTCATTTTCATGAATACCTGCAGCTTTCAGCATTTTACTGGCTAGAGATGCATTTTCACTTTTTATGCTCTTTGAATACGTATCAGGCAGAGAGGAGGCCAAAAGTAGATTTTGTGAAAGTAAACATAATTTCAAAGATTTTCTCAAAGAAGTGCCTCAGGACAGTTGATTTCACAGTTTGATGTCATTTTCATGAATACCTGCAGCTTTCAGCACTTTTCTGGCTAGAGATGCATTTTCACTTTTTATGCTCTTAAAAGACGTATCAGGCAGAGAGGAGGCCAAAAGTAGATTTTGTGAAAGTAAACATAATTTCAAAGATTTTCTCAAAGAAGTGCCTCAGGACAGTTGATTTCACAGTTTGATGTCATTTTCATGAATACCTGCAGCTTTCAGCACTTTTCTGGCTAGAGATGCATTTTCACTTTTTATCCTCTTAAAAGACGTTTCAGGCAGAGAGGAGGCCAAAAGTTGATTTTGTGAAAGTAAACATAATTTCAAAGATTTTCTCAAAGAAGTGCCTCGGGACAGTTGATTTCACAGTTTGATGTCATTTTCATGAATACCTGCAGCTTTCAGCACTTTACTGGCTAGAGATGCATTTTCACTTTTTATGCTCTTAAAAGACGTTTCAGGCAGAGAGGAGGCCAAAAGTTGATTTTGTGAAAGTAAACATAATTTCAAAGATTTTCTCAAAGAAGTGCCTCAGGACAGTTGATTTCACAGTTTGATGTCATTTTCATGAATACCTGCAGCTTTCAGCATTTTACTGGCTAGAGATGCATTTTCACTTTTTATGCTCTTAAAAGACGTTTCAGGCAGAGAGGAGGCCAAAAGTTGATTTTGTGAAAGTAAACATAATTTCAAAGATTTTCTCAAAGAAGTGCCTCAGGACAGTTGATTTCACAGTTTGATGTCATTTTCATAAATACCTGCAGCTTTCAGCACTTTACTGGCTAGAGATGCATTTTCACTTGTTATGCTCTTAAAAGACGTTTCAGGCAGAGAGGAGGCCAAAAGTTGATTTTGTGAAAGTAAACATAATTAAAGATTTTCTCAAAGAAGTGCCTCAGGACAGTTGATTTCACAGTTTGATGTCATTTTCATGAATACCTGCAGCTTTCAGCACTTTACTGGCTAGAGATGCATTTTCACTTTTTATGCTCTTAAAAGACGTTTCAGGCAGAGAGGAGGCCAAAAGTTGATTTTGTGAAAGTAAACATAATTAAAGATTTTCTCAAAGAAGTGCCTCAGGACAGTTGATTTCACAGTTTGATGTCATTTTCATGAATACCTGCAGCTTTCAGCATTTTACTGGCTAGAGATGCATTTTCACTTTTTATGCTCTTAGAATACGTATCAGGCAGAGAGGAGGCCAAAAGTAGATTTTGTGAAAGTAAACATAATTTCAAAGATTTTCTCAAAGAAGTGCCTCAGGACAGTTGATTTCACAGTTTGATGTAATTTTCATGAATACCTGCAGCTTTCAGCACTTTACTGGCTAGAGATGCATTTTCACTTGTTATGCTCTTAAAAGACGTTTCAGGCAGAGAGGAGGCCAAAAGTTGATTTTGTGAAAGTAAACATAATTAAAGATTTTCTCAAAGAAGTGCCTCAGGACAGTTGATTTCACAGTTTGATGTCATTTTCATGAATACCTGCAGCTTTCAGCACTTTACTGGCTAGAGATGCATTTTCACTTTTTATGCTCTTAAAAGACGTTTCAGGCAGAGAGGAGGCCAAAAGTTGATTTTGTGAAAGTAAACATAATTAAAGATTTTCTCAAAGAAGTGCCTCAGGACAGTTGATTTCACAGTTTGATGTAATTTTCATGAATACCTGCAGCTTTCAGCATTTTACTGGCTAGAGATGCATTTTCACTTTTTATGCTCTTAAAAGACGTTTCAGGCAGAGAGGAGGCCAAAAGTTGATTTTGTGAAAGTAAACATAATTTCAAAGATTTTCTCAAAGAAGTGCCTCAGGACAGTTGATTTCACAGTTTGATGTCATTTTCATGAATACCTGCAGCTTTCAGCACTTTACTGGCTAGAGATGCATTTTCACTTGTTATGCTCTTAAAAGACGTTTCAGGCAGAGAGGAGGCCAAAAGTTGATTTTGTGAAAGTAAACATAATTTCAAAGATTTTCTCAAAGAAGTGCCTCAGGACAGTTGATTTCACAGTTTGATGTCATTTTCATGAATACCTGCAGCTTTCAGCACTTTACTGGCTAGAGATGCATTTTCACTTTTTATGCTCTTAAAAGACGTTTCAGGCAGAGAGGAGGCCAAAAGTTGATTTTGTGAAAGTAAACATAATTTCAAAGATTTTCTCAAAGAAGTGCCTCAGGACAGTTGATTTCACAGTTTGATGTCATTTTCATGAATACCTGCAGCTTTCAGCATTTTACTGGCTAGAGATGCATTTTCACTTTTTATGCTCTTAGAATACGTATCAGGCAGAGAGGAGGCCAAAAGTAGATTTTGTGAAAGTAAACATAATTTCAAAGATTTTCTCAAAGAAGTGCCTCAGGACAGTTGATTTCACAGTTTGATGTCATTTTCATGAATACCTGCAGCTTTCAGCACTTTACTGGCTAGAGATGCATTTTCACTTGTTATGCTCTAAAAAGACGTTTCAGGCAGAGAGGAGGCCAAAAGTTGATTTTGTGAAAGTCAACATAATTTCAAAGATTTTCTCAAAGAAGTGCCTCAGGACAGTTGATTTCACAGTTTGATGTCATTTTCATGAATACCTGCAGCTTTCAGCATTTTACTGGCTAGAGATGCATTTTCACTTTTTATGCTCTTAAAAGACGTTTCAGGCAGAGAGGAGGCCAAAAGTTGATTTTGTGAAAGTAAACATAGTTTCAAAGATTTTCTTCAAAAAAGGGCATCAGGACAAAAGTGCTGAAAAGCTGCAGGTATTCATGAAAATTACATCAAACTGTGAAATCAACTGTCCTGAGGGACTTCTTTGGAGAAAATCTTTGAAATTATGTTTAGGTGGTCCGCGAGTGGTTGTGGAGCTCCGTTTCCCTGTGAACGTGTTCGTTGATCTGTAGATCCACTCGGGTTTCTCCAAAAGTTTTCAAAAGCACCGTAGTGTCCTGCCGTGCTATGGAGAGAAAGTGAGATCCTTCTTGTGGCACTGGGACTCTGTGGCACTCAGCAGCAGTCTGTGGCACTTCAGCGGCAAGCGTCAGCTGTGGCAGGCGAGCGGTACTAGTTCGGCACCCGTCAAGAAGCTGCGGAGCTGAGGGGGCGGAGCCACATTTCCTGAGACATTTCCTGAGAACACACATTGTTGTTACAACAGGTCAGCTTCAGTAAATCAGTTTTATGATTTTAGTTGAGTCACTGGAGCCACCCGTTCTCTGTATGCATCCTTAGAGTACTTACGTTGTACTTTTTTGTTTCTCATTCATTTTATTTAAGTATGATTTTGCAACAAAAGGGAACATAATACACTCTTTCCAAATTATTACTTTTATAGTCATTTACAACAATCGGCTAAAATAATGAAAATAAATCATCCGTTTTATTATCATTTAAAAGTATATATATAAAAAATTTATAAAATGTCCAATCCAAAAATACATGTCTGAAAATATCTTCACTCTTCCTCTGCTTATATGTATATGTATGTCAGTAGGTGCCACAGGGTGCCGCAGGGTGCCAGAGAGTGCCACAGGGTGCCAGAGAGTGCCGCAGGGTGCCAGAGACTCTCTGGCACTCTGGCAGCTTGTGGCATCTACTGACATACATATACATATAAGCAGTGAAGATATTTTCAGACATGTATTTTTGGATTGGACATTTTATGGGTTTTAATATTAAATTAAAAAATTTTATATATATACTTTTAAATGATAATAAAAAGGATGATTTATTTTCATTATTTTAGCCGACAGATTTGTGCCACAGAGTGCCACAGAGTGCCAGTGCCACAAGAAGGATCTCGGCCCTGGCGTCCTCAGGTTAGCTCCAAACACCAAGATGCTCAGTTAAAATGAAACACATTTCCAGCCAGACAGCTGTGCAATGAGAAAATAAGCTAATGGGAAAAAAATTATAATACATGTAGTTATTGAAAATTCTTAAATTATAATATAGCTATAACTTTGTGATTCTGTTTAGGCCAGCAGAGAAGGCTTAGCTGGCCCTGACGGCCCACCGTATAGTTACTATTATTAAGTACAGTGATCATGTGAACAGACACAAACTTCTCAAAAGTCTCTCCAGCTGCTAAAGCCGACTGACATTGATCCAGCTGTGATCATCAGCCACCGTCATCATTAACAGACGTCGTGACTGAGGACGCTGATTGGCTAAATTGTATGTCACACATTTATATCTTTAACCATTTAATTGGCTAAACTGCTTCATAGACCCGCCTCTTTTGGGCAGTTTCGCAAGCGCCCCAGAGCAGCTGAGATGTGCACACATGCAGGACATGCAGACATGCAGACAGGCGTAGAGGACGTGCAGGAAAAGCATATATTTACCGCAGATATCATATTTTACACATATTACTGGGTGATTCCATATTTCAAAAACACAAATATTGACAATTTGTATAGTTTATTATTATTATTATTATTTATTTTATATTATTTGTTGAGGCTCAAGGTGGGGCGGCGCCCTAGCGCCCTCTATTGACCAGCCGCCACTGGGTATTGCATAAAGAAAACATACTAGTTACAAATTGCACAAGTGTTTATATTTGAAACATGCTACTTCATCCTAGTGTTTGGCTTTTCTTCAAGCATGTAGACATCACTTAGTCCCTATGTTATTGTCCTTTTAGTTCTTCAGACTACGACAAAATGAGTATCCTAAGATGCAGGGGCTGACAGGAGGATGGCTACTCTACAAGGCTACAGGTGGAGAAAACTTGTAATATAACTTCCATTGTAATACATTGCCATTCTAATAAGTAGATGGCTACTCTACAAGGCTACAGGTGGAGAAAACTTGTAATATAACTTCCATTGTAATACATTGCCATTCTAATAAGTAGCCCAAACAAACACAACTGATCTAAACAATGTTGCATTTACAGGTGGGCAGGGTAAAAGGAGACTGATAATGATTCCTCCTGATTCTGATGGATAGAAACACCCTGTTTATTGTGCCTTTGCAACATGAGTTTGACATAAATCCGTTACCTCCAGATGCCATTGAATTCCAAAGTATGCCAAAAGCAAAACGTCCAAAGTGAGTTTCCCTTTGCAAATTTTGGCCCTTCATGTTCAGGAGTGCATGGATTCTCAGTCGGCAGCAGAGGATATTGAGGTAAATGTAGCTATGAAATACTGTATATGTGATGTTGCATTGTGCAAGTGCAACTTACTTTAACTTTTGATTGTTGTCCAGTGAGTTATAACACAGCATATTTGTGGGTAATTTTTTATATCTTAGGCATGTCAAAGTGAGGTCCAGATAGTTTCTGTGACAGACCCCCCCTGTGCACCGTGACACAGAGACATCTATTGAAGAGGTACGTTACTTAATGTTGTTGAAGTGCATTATCATGTTATTGGACTATAATTATTGATGCATTAATGTTGATCACTTGTTGATGTTGCGGCTGTTGAAGGTGGAGCTAATTTTAGTAATATATATTGATAATCTAAATCTGCAAAGTAACCAGTAACTAAAGCTCTCAATGAATGTTGTGGAGTAAAACGTACAAGATTTCCCTCTGAAATAGTTGAGTAGAAGTATAAAGTAGCATGGAATGCAAATACTGAAGTAAAGTACAAGTACTTTTAAATTGTACTTAAGTAAAGTTAGTAAATTAAATTAGTTACACTCCACAACTGCATATACATTATATATACAAATGATTCATTTTTTCCTAAACCTGTACTTCTTAATGAGAACTTTTACAGAGGCCAATCTATATCTCCATTCTATGTAGAAAGACTTAATGTTAACACACAATGCCATTTATAACCAATGTACTTGGCCGAAATAGTCGAATATCTCCAAACCTCAGGAAATCACACATTTGATTACATTTGTTTTGGATCAGCTACTTCTGTGACAAAGAGAGTACCTCTGTTTATTTCACTTCTTTAAATTAAAGACCTGCATTGCAGTAAAAAAGGAAAACTAAATTTTAAACTGTCACATAACCTTTGTTTTTTTTCTTCTCTTTGCTTCATAGCTGAAGATCGGGGGCATGAAGAGGACGAAGACGGCCCACATTCTATCACACCTGCACGGTTTCTGCAGTGGATCACGGACCAAGGTCACATCCCACTTCTCCCATCCGAGAAGAAGGATTTTGCTGTGATGCTCAACTTTAACCACGACTGCAGTGCAGACTTTGGGCATCACAGTGTCTGTTACCCTGTTGTCTCAGCATGTGCAAAGACTATTGTACTACCTGTACGAAATATGAGGTCATATGTCGAGTTCAAAAAGGTTATGATGGAGGCTTTTCATCTCGGGCAGGAATTTAACAATGTGTAGACAATGCTATTAACTGCCTCTGTTCTTAAAGTATATATACTTGATATATGTTTAGCAAAAACTGCTGTTTTAATACTCTCGTGTTCTGAGAAAAGAAACACATTTAATTGTAATACTTAAAAATACTTGTTTTGAAAAATAAATTAGTTCCGTAAACACAAAAATAGTGTTGAATGTTTATAAAAGACAACAAAATGTTAAGGTTTGGATTTATTAATAAAAATTTTTTACATGTGGCTTCACTGTTGCCAGTCACAACAAATAAACATTTAAAACACATTCATTGTATACTTGTTGGTGTTAAAGTGGTAAAACCCTTGAAACACAACGTTTGCATTTGTGGTACATGATTTAGTACATAGTTCAATACAGCTAAATAAATGTCTCGGCCGTAGGA
>NW_027466649.1:0-29372 GCF_050575085.1 Anarhichas minor
GAAATGGAACGCACAGCGGGGATTCTTATTTTGAATACACGGTCGCGACGTCCTCTAACTACCCATATAAGCAGAATAATAAACGGGTATCCCACAGCCGAGGCAGCACGTATTTGAAAACCGCCGACCGATCTTCATACTCTGACAAAATCACAGCGATAGCGCCAATACTCTGTTTCCTTAAACCAAATCGCCGTCTTGCGCGGTCCATATCCCCGCGAATACACAACGCACAGCCGGGACACCTATGCCGACCTGTAGCCACCGTCAACCTCTAAAGACATGTGGAGGGTGATCCACAATCGGACACTCACAGCCGAGGCACGACGCGGTCAAAGTAGGTCGCAGGGACCATATTACGCGCGCCATATCTACCCGGAAATAGAACGCACAGCGGGGATACTCATGCCCAGTTGTCGAGCTGGAAGTCCTCTAACCACCCATATAAGATGAATAATAAACGGATACACACAGCCGATGCAGCGCGTGTTTGAAAACCGCCGATCGATCTTCATACTCTGACAAAATCACAGCGAAAAATCCTTAAACCAAATACCCGTTTTGCGCGGTCCATATCTCCGCGAAAACACAACGCACAGCCCGGGAACCTCATATCTAATTGTAGTCCAAGTCCACTTCTACAAACCTATCCGAGTGGATCCTGGATGCGAGGTCCACAGCCGAGGCACCACGCGGTCAAAGTAGGTCGCAGGGGCCCTATTACGCGCGCCATATCTACCCGGAAATGGAACGCACAGCGGGGATTCTTATTTTGAATACACGGTCGCGACGTCCTCTAACTACCCATATAAGCAGAATAATAAACGGGTATCCACAGCCGAGGCAGCACGTATTTGAAAACCGCCGACCGATCTTCATACTCTGACAAAATCACAGCGATAGCGCCAATACTCTGTTTCCTTAAACCAAATCGCCGTCTTGCGCGGTCCATATCCCCGCGAATACACAACGCACAGCCGGGACACCTATGCCGACCTGTAGCCACCGTCAACCTCTAAAGACATGTGGAGGGTGATCCACAATCGGACACTCACAGCCGAGGCACGACGCGGTCAAAGTAGGTCGCAGGGACCATATTACGCGCGCCATATCTACCCGGAAATAGAACGCACAGCGGGGATACTCATGCCCAGTTGTCAAGCTGGAAGTCCTCTAACCACCCATATAAGATGAATAATAAACGGATACACACAGCCGATGCAGCGCGTGTTTGAAAACCGCCGATCGATCTTCATACTCTGACAAAATCACAGCGAAAAACCTTAAACCAAATACCCGTTTTGCGCGGTCCATATCTCCGCGAAAACACAACGCACAGCCGGGAACCTCATATCTAATTGTAGTCCAAGTCCACTTCTACAAACCTATCCGAGTGGATCCTGGATGCGAGGTCCACAGCCGAGGCACCACGCGGTCAAAGTAGGTCGCAGGGGCCCTATTACGCGCGCCATATCTACCCGGAAATGGAACGCACAGCGGGGATTCTTATTTTGAATACACGGTCGCGACGTCCTCTAACTACCCATATAAGCAGAATAATAAACGGGTATCCACAGCCGAGGCAGCACGTATTTGAAAACCGCCGACCGATCTTCATACTCTGACAAAATCACAGCGATAGCGCCAATACTCTGTTTCCTTAAACCAAATCGCCGTCTTGCGCGGTCCATATCCCCGCGAATACACAACGCACAGCCGGGACACCTATGCCGACCTGTAGCCACCGTCAACCTCTAAAGACATGTGGAGGGTGATCCACAATCGGACACTCACAGCCGAGGCACGACGCGGTCAAAGTAGGTCGCAGGGGACCATATTACGCGCGCCATATCTACCCGGAAATAGAACGCACAGCGGGGATACTCATGCCCAGTTGTCGAGCTGGAAGTCCTCTAACCACCCATATAAGATGAATAATAAACGGATACACACAGCCGATGCAGCGCGTGTTTGAAAACCGCCGATCGATCTTCATACTCTGACAAAATCACAGCGAAAAATCCTTAAACCAAATACCCGTTTTGCGCGGTCCATATCTCCGCGAAAACACAACGCACAGCCGGGAACCTCATATCTAATTGTAGTCCAAGTCCACTTCTACAAACCTATCCGAGTGGATCCTGGATGCGAGGTCCACAGCCGAGGCACCACGCGGTCAAAGTAGGTCGCAGGGGCCCTATTACGCGCGCCATATCTACCCGGAAATGGAACGCACAGCGGGGATTCTTATTTTGAATACACGGTCGCGACGTCCTCTAACTACCCATATAAGCAGAATAATAAACGGGTATCCACAGCCGAGGCAGCACGTATTTGAAAACCGCCGACCGATCTTCATACTCTGACAAAATCACAGCGATAGCGCCAATACTCTGTTTCCTTAAACCAAATCGCCGTCTTGCGCGGTCCATATCCCCGCGAATACACAACGCACAGCCGGGACACCTATGCCGACCTGTAGCCACCGTCAACCTCTAAAGACATGTGGAGGGTGATCCACAATCGGACACTCACAGCCGAGGCACGACGCGGTCAAAGTAGGTCGCAGGGACCATATTACGCGCGCCATATCTACCCGGAAATAGAACGCACAGCGGGGATACTCATGCCCAGTTGTCGAGCTGGAAGTCCTCTAACCACCCATATAAGATGAATAATAAACGGATACACACAGCCGATGCAGCGCGTGTTTGAAAACCGCCGATCGATCTTCATACTCTGACAAAATCACAGCGAAAAATCCTTAAACCAAATACCCGTTTTGCGCGGTCCATATCTCCGCGAAAACACAACGCACAGCCGGGAACCTCATATCTAATTGTAGTCCAAGTCCACTTCTACAAACCTATCCGAGTGGATCCTGGATGCGAGGTCCACAGCCGAGGCACCACGCGGTCAAAGTAGGTCGCAGGGGCCCTATTACGCGCGCCATATCTACCCGGAAATGGAACGCACAGCGGGGATTCTTATTTTGAATACACGGTCGCGACGTCCTCTAACTACCCATATAAGCAGAATAATAAACGGGTATCCACAGCCGAGGCAGCACGTATTTGAAAACCGCCGACCGATCTTCATACTCTGACAAAATCACAGCGATAGCGCCAATACTCTGTTTCCTTAAACCAAATCGCCGTCTTGCGCGGTCCATATCCCCGCGAATACACAACGCACAGCCGGGACACCTATGCCGACCTGTAGCCACCGTCAACCTCTAAAGACATGTGGAGGGTGATCCACAATCGGACACTCACAGCCGAGGCACGACGCGGTCAAAGTAGGTCGCAGGGACCATATTACGCGCGCCATATCTACCCGGAAATAGAACGCACAGCGGGGATACTCATGCCCAGTTGTCGAGCTGGAAGTCCTCTAACCACCCATATAAGATGAATAATAAACGGATACACACAGCCGATGCAGCGCGTGTTTGAAAACCGCCGATCGATCTTCATACTCTGACAAAATCACAGCGAAAAATCCTTAAACCAAATACCCGTTTTGCGCGGTCCATATCTCCGCGAAAACACAACGCACAGCCGGGAACCTCATATCTAATTGTAGTCCAAGTCCACTTCTACAAACCTCACCGAGTGGATCCTGGATGCGAGGTCCACAGCCGAGGCACCACGCGGTCAAAGTAGGTCGCAGGGGCCCTATTACGCGCGCCATATCTACCCGGAAATGGAACGCACAGCGGGGATTCTTATTTTGAATACACGGTCGCGACGTCCTCTAACTACCCATATAAGCAGAATAATAAACGGGTATCCACAGCCGAGGCAGCACGTATTTGAAAACCGCCGACCGATCTTCATACTCTGACAAAATCACAGCGATAGCGCCAATACTCTGTTTCCTTAAACCAAATCGCCGTCTTGCGCGGTCCATATCCCCGCGAATACACAACGCACAGCCGGGACACCTATGCCGACCTGTAGCCACCGTCAACCTCTAAAGACATGTGGAGGGTGATCCACAATCGGACACTCACAGCCGAGGCACGACGCGGTCAAAGTAGGTCGCAGGGACCATATTACGCGCGCCATATCTACCCGGAAATAGAACGCACAGCGGGGATACTCATGCCCAGTTGTCAAGCTGGAAGTCCTCTAACCACCCATATAAGATGAATAATAAACGGATACACACAGCCGATGCAGCGCGTGTTTGAAAACCGCCGATCGATCTTCATACTCTGACAAAATCACAGCGAAAAATCCTTAAACCAAATACCCGTTTTGCGCGGTCCATATCTCCGCGAAAACACAACGCACAGCCGGGAACCTCATATCTAATTGTAGTCCAAGTCCACTTCTACAAACCTATCCGAGTGGATCCTGGATGCGAGGTCCACAGCCGAGGCACCACGCGGTCAAAGTAGGTCGCAGGGGCCCTATTACGCGCGCCATATCTACCCGGAAATGGAACGCACAGCGGGGATTCTTATTTTGAATACACGGTCGCGACGTCCTCTAACTACCCATATAAGCAGAATAATAAACGGGTATCCATAGCCGAGGCAGCACGTATTTGAAAACCGCCGACCGATCTTCATACTCTGACAAAATCACAGCGATAGCGCCAATACTCTGTTTCCTTAAACCAAATCGCCGTCTTGCGCGGTCCATATCCCCGCGAATACACAACGCACAGCCGGGACACCTATGCCGACCTGTAGCCACCGTCAACCTCTAAAGACATGTGGAGGGTGATCCACAATCGGACACTCACAGCCGAGGCACGACGCGGTCAAAGTAGGTCGCAGGGACCATATTACGCGCGCCATATCTACCCGGAAATAGAACGCACAGCGGGGATACTCATGCCCAGTTGTCAAGCTGGAAGTCCTCTAACCACCCATATAAGATGAATAATAAACGGATACACACAGCCGATGCAGCGCGTGTTTGAAAACCGCCGATCGATCTTCATACTCTGACAAAATCACAGCGAAAAATCCTTAAACCAAATACCCGTTTTGCGCGGTCCATATCTCCGCGAAAACACAACGCACAGCCGGGAACCTCATATCTAATTGTAGTCCAAGTCCACTTCTACAAACCTATCCGAGTGGATCCTGGATGCGAGGTCCACAGCCGAGGCACCACGCGGTCAAAGTAGGTCGCAGGGGCCCTATTACGCGCGCCATATCTACCCGGAAATGGAACGCACAGCGGGGATTCTTATTTTGAATACACGGTCGCGACGTCCTCTAACTACCCATATAAGCAGAATAATAAACGGGTATCCACAGCCGAGGCAGCACGTATTTGAAAACCGCCGACCGATCTTCATACTCTGACAAAATCACAGCGATAGCGCCAATACTCTGTTTCCTTAAACCAAATCGCCGTCTTGCGCGGTCCATATCCCCGCGAATACACAACGCACAGCCGGGACACCTATGCCGACCTGTAGCCACCGTCAACCTCTAAAGACATGTGGAGGGTGATCCACAATCGGACACTCACAGCCGAGGCACGACGCGGTCAAAGTAGGTCGCAGGGACCATATTACGCGCGCCATATCTACCCGGAAATAGAACGCACAGCGGGGATACTCATGCCCAGTTGTCGAGCTGGAAGTCCTCTAACCACCCATATAAGATGAATAATAAACGGATACACACAGCCGATGCAGCGCGTGTTTGAAAACCGCCGATCGATCTTCATACTCTGACAAAATCACAGCGAAAAATCCTTAAACCAAATACCCGTTTTGCGCGGTCCATATCTCCGCGAAAACACAACGCACAGCCGGGAACCTCATATCTAATTGTAGTCCAAGTCCACTTCTACAAACCTCACCGAGTGGATCCTGGATGCGAGGTCCACAGCCGAGGCACCACGCGGTCAAAGTAGGTCGCAGGGGCCCTATTACGCGCGCCATATCTACCCGGAAATGGAACGCACAGCGGGGATTCTTATTTTGAATACACGGTCGCGACGTCCTCTAACTACCCATATAAGCAGAATAATAAACGGGTATCCACAGCCGAGGCAGCACGTATTTGAAAACCGCCGACCGATCTTCATACTCTGACAAAATCACAGCGATAGCGCCAATACTCTGTTTCCTTAAACCAAATCGCCGTCTTGCGCGGTCCATATCCCCGCGAATACACAACGCACAGCCGGGACACCTATGCCGACCTGTAGCCACCGTCAACCTCTAAAGACATGTGGAGGGTGATCCACAATCGGACACTCACAGCCGAGGCACGACGCGGTCAAAGTAGGTCGCAGGGACCATATTACGCGCGCCATATCTACCCGGAAATAGAACGCACAGCGGGGATACTCATGCCCAGTTGTCAAGCTGGAAGTCCTCTAACCACCCATATAAGATGAATAATAAACGGATACACACAGCCGATGCAGCGCGTGTTTGAAAACCGCCGATCGATCTTCATACTCTGACAAAATCACAGCGAAAAATCCTTAAACCAAATACCCGTTTTGCGCGGTCCATATCTCCGCGAAAACACAACGCACAGCCGGGAACCTCATATCTAATTGTAGTCCAAGTCCACTTCTACAAACCTATCCGAGTGGATCCTGGATGCGAGGTCCACAGCCGAGGCACCACGCGGTCAAAGTAGGTCGCAGGGGCCCTATTACGCGCGCCATATCTACCCGGAAATGGAACGCACAGCGGGGATTCTTATTTTGAATACACGGTCGCGACGTCCTCTAACTACCCATATAAGCAGAATAATAAACGGGTATCCATAGCCGAGGCAGCACGTATTTGAAAACCGCCGACCGATCTTCATACTCTGACAAAATCACAGCGATAGCGCCAATACTCTGTTTCCTTAAACCAAATCGCCGTCTTGCGCGGTCCATATCCCCGCGAATACACAACGCACAGCCGGGACACCTATGCCGACCTGTAGCCACCGTCAACCTCTAAAGACATGTGGAGGGTGATCCACAATCGGACACTCACAGCCGAGGCACGACGCGGTCAAAGTAGGTCGCAGGGACCATATTACGCGCGCCATATCTACCCGGAAATAGAACGCACAGCGGGGATACTCATGCCCAGTTGTCAAGCTGGAAGTCCTCTAACCACCCATATAAGATGAATAATAAACGGATACACACAGCCGATGCAGCGCGTGTTTGAAAACCGCCGATCGATCTTCATACTCTGACAAAATCACAGCGAAAAATCCTTAAACCAAATACCCGTTTTGCGCGGTCCATATCTCCGCGAAAACACAACGCACAGCCGGGAACCTCATATCTAATTGTAGTCCAAGTCCACTTCTACAAACCTATCCGAGTGGATCCTGGATGCGAGGTCCACAGCCGAGGCACCACGCGGTCAAAGTAGGTCGCAGGGGCCCTATTACGCGCGCCATATCTACCCGGAAATGGAACGCACAGCGGGGATTCTTATTTTGAATACACGGTCGCGACGTCCTCTAACTACCCATATAAGCAGAATAATAAACGGGTATCCACAGCCGAGGCAGCACGTATTTGAAAACCGCCGACCGATCTTCATACTCTGACAAAATCACAGCGATAGCGCCAATACTCTGTTTCCTTAAACCAAATCGCCGTCTTGCGCGGTCCATATCCCCGCGAATACACAACGCACAGCCGGGACACCTATGCCGACCTGTAGCCACCGTCAACCTCTAAAGACATGTGGAGGGTGATCCACAATCGGACACTCACAGCCGAGGCACGACGCGGTCAAAGTAGGTCGCAGGGACCATATTACGCGCGCCATATCTACCCGGAAATAGAACGCACAGCGGGGATACTCATGCCCAGTTGTCGAGCTGGAAGTCCTCTAACCACCCATATAAGATGAATAATAAACGGATACACACAGCCGATGCAGCGCGTGTTTGAAAACCGCCGATCGATCTTCATACTCTGACAAAATCACAGCGAAAAATCCTTAAACCAAATACCCGTTTTGCGCGGTCCATATCTCCGCGAAAACACAACGCACAGCCGGGAACCTCATATCTAATTGTAGTCCAAGTCCACTTCTACAAACCTATCCGAGTGGATCCTGGATGCGAGGTCCACAGCCGAGGCACCACGCGGTCAAAGTAGGTCGCAGGGGCCCTATTACGCGCGCCATATCTACCCGGAAATGGAACGCACAGCGGGGATTCTTATTTTGAATACACGGTCGCGACGTCCTCTAACTACCCATATAAGCAGAATAATAAACGGGTATCCACAGCCGAGGCAGCACGTATTTGAAAACCGCCGACCGATCTTCATACTCTGACAAAATCACAGCGATAGCGCCAATACTCTGTTTCCTTAAACCAAATCGCCGTCTTGCGCGGTCCATATCCCCGCGAATACACAACGCACAGCCGGGACACCTATGCCGACCTGTAGCCACCGTCAACCTCTAAAGACATGTGGAGGGTGATCCACAATCGGACACTCACAGCCGAGGCACGACGCGGTCAAAGTAGGTCGCAGGGACCATATTACGCGCGCCATATCTACCCGGAAATAGAACGCACAGCGGGGATACTCATGCCCAGTTGTCGAGCTGGAAGTCCTCTAACCACCCATATAAGATGAATAATAAACGGATACACACAGCCGATGCAGCGCGTGTTTGAAAACCGCCGATCGATCTTCATACTCTGACAAAATCACAGCGAAAAATCCTTAAACCAAATACCCGTTTTGCGCGGTCCATATCTCCGCGAAAACACAACGCACAGCCGGGAACCTCATATCTAATTGTAGTCCAAGTCCACTTCTACAAACCTCACCGAGTGGATCCTGGATGCGAGGTCCACAGCCGAGGCACCACGCGGTCAAAGTAGGTCGCAGGGGCCCTATTACGCGCGCCATATCTACCCGGAAATGGAACGCACAGCGGGGATTCTTATTTTGAATACACGGTCGCGACGTCCTCTAACTACCCATATAAGCAGAATAATAAACGGGTATCCACAGCCGAGGCAGCACGTATTTGAAAACCGCCGACCGATCTTCATACTCTGACAAAATCACAGCGATAGCGCCAATACTCTGTTTCCTTAAACCAAATCGCCGTCTTGCGCGGTCCATATCCCCGCGAATACACAACGCACAGCCGGGACACCTATGCCGACCTGTAGCCACCGTCAACCTCTAAAGACATGTGGAGGGTGATCCACAATCGGACACTCACAGCCGAGGCACGACGCGGTCAAAGTAGGTCGCAGGGACCATATTACGCGCGCCATATCTACCCGGAAATAGAACGCACAGCGGGGATACTCATGCCCAGTTGTCAAGCTGGAAGTCCTCTAACCACCCATATAAGATGAATAATAAACGGATACACACAGCCGATGCAGCGCGTGTTTGAAAACCGCCGATCGATCTTCATACTCTGACAAAATCACAGCGAAAAATCCTTAAACCAAATACCCGTTTTGCGCGGTCCATATCTCCGCGAAAACACAACGCACAGCCGGGAACCTCATATCTAATTGTAGTCCAAGTCCACTTCTACAAACCTATCCGAGTGGATCCTGGATGCGAGGTCCACAGCCGAGGCACCACGCGGTCAAAGTAGGTCGCAGGGGCCCTATTACGCGCGCCATATCTACCCGGAAATGGAACGCACAGCGGGGATTCTTATTTTGAATACACGGTCGCGACGTCCTCTAACTACCCATATAAGCAGAATAATAAACGGGTATCCATAGCCGAGGCAGCACGTATTTGAAAACCGCCGACCGATCTTCATACTCTGACAAAATCACAGCGATAGCGCCAATACTCTGTTTCCTTAAACCAAATCGCCGTCTTGCGCGGTCCATATCCCCGCGAATACACAACGCACAGCCGGGACACCTATGCCGACCTGTAGCCACCGTCAACCTCTAAAGACATGTGGAGGGTGATCCACAATCGGACACTCACAGCCGAGGCACGACGCGGTCAAAGTAGGTCGCAGGGACCATATTACGCGCGCCATATCTACCCGGAAATAGAACGCACAGCGGGGATACTCATGCCCAGTTGTCAAGCTGGAAGTCCTCTAACCACCCATATAAGATGAATAATAAACGGATACACACAGCCGATGCAGCGCGTGTTTGAAAACCGCCGATCGATCTTCATACTCTGACAAAATCACAGCGAAAAATCCTTAAACCAAATACCCGTTTTGCGCGGTCCATATCTCCGCGAAAACACAACGCACAGCCGGGAACCTCATATCTAATTGTAGTCCAAGTCCACTTCTACAAACCTATCCGAGTGGATCCTGGATGCGAGGTCCACAGCCGAGGCACCACGCGGTCAAAGTAGGTCGCAGGGGCCCTATTACGCGCGCCATATCTACCCGGAAATGGAACGCACAGCGGGGATTCTTATTTTGAATACACGGTCGCGACGTCCTCTAACTACCCATATAAGCAGAATAATAAACGGGTATCCACAGCCGAGGCAGCACGTATTTGAAAACCGCCGACCGATCTTCATACTCTGACAAAATCACAGCGATAGCGCCAATACTCTGTTTCCTTAAACCAAATCGCCGTCTTGCGCGGTCCATATCCCCGCGAATACACAACGCACAGCCGGGACACCTATGCCGACCTGTAGCCACCGTCAACCTCTAAAGACATGTGGAGGGTGATCCACAATCGGACACTCACAGCCGAGGCACGACGCGGTCAAAGTAGGTCGCAGGGACCATATTACGCGCGCCATATCTACCCGGAAATAGAACGCACAGCGGGGATACTCATGCCCAGTTGTCGAGCTGGAAGTCCTCTAACCACCCATATAAGATGAATAATAAACGGATACACACAGCCGATGCAGCGCGTGTTTGAAAACCGCCGATCGATCTTCATACTCTGACAAAATCACAGCGAAAAATCCTTAAACCAAATACCCGTTTTGCGCGGTCCATATCTCCGCGAAAACACAACGCACAGCCGGGAACCTCATATCTAATTGTAGTCCAAGTCCACTTCTACAAACCTATCCGAGTGGATCCTGGATGCGAGGTCCACAGCCGAGGCACCACGCGGTCAAAGTAGGTCGCAGGGGCCCTATTACGCGCGCCATATCTACCCGGAAATGGAACGCACAGCGGGGATTCTTATTTTGAATACACGGTCGCGACGTCCTCTAACTACCCATATAAGCAGAATAATAAACGGGTATCCACAGCCGAGGCAGCACGTATTTGAAAACCGCCGACCGATCTTCATACTCTGACAAAATCACAGCGATAGCGCCAATACTCTGTTTCCTTAAACCAAATCGCCGTCTTGCGCGGTCCATATCCCCGCGAATACACAACGCACAGCCGGGACACCTATGCCGACCTGTAGCCACCGTCAACCTCTAAAGACATGTGGAGGGTGATCCACAATCGGACACTCACAGCCGAGGCACGACGCGGTCAAAGTAGGTCGCAGGGACCATATTACGCGCGCCATATCTACCCGGAAATAGAACGCACAGCGGGGATACTCATGCCCAGTTGTCAAGCTGGAAGTCCTCTAACCACCCATATAAGATGAATAATAAACGGATACACACAGCCGATGCAGCGCGTGTTTGAAAACCGCCGATCGATCTTCATACTCTGACAAAATCACAGCGAAAAATCCTTAAACCAAATACCCGTTTTGCGCGGTCCATATCTCCGCGAAAACACAACGCACAGCCGGGAACCTCATATCTAATTGTAGTCCAAGTCCACTTCTACAAACCTATCCGAGTGGATCCTGGATGCGAGGTCCACAGCCGAGGCACCACGCGGTCAAAGTAGGTCGCAGGGGCCCTATTACGCGCGCCATATCTACCCGGAAATGGAACGCACAGCGGGGATTCTTATTTTGAATACACGGTCGCGACGTCCTCTAACTACCCATATAAGCAGAATAATAAACGGGTATCCACAGCCGAGGCAGCACGTATTTGAAAACCGCCGACCGATCTTCATACTCTGACAAAATCACAGCGATAGCGCCAATACTCTGTTTCCTTAAACCAAATCGCCGTCTTGCGCGGTCCATATCCCCGCGAATACACAACGCACAGCCGGGACACCTATGCCGACCTGTAGCCACCGTCAACCTCTAAAGACATGTGGAGGGTGATCCACAATCGGACACTCACAGCCGAGGCACGACGCGGTCAAAGTAGGTCGCAGGGACCATATTACGCGCGCCATATCTACCCGGAAATAGAACGCACAGCGGGGATACTCATGCCCAGTTGTCAAGCTGGAAGTCCTCTAACCACCCATATAAGATGAATAATAAACGGATACACACAGCCGATGCAGCGCGTGTTTGAAAACCGCCGATCGATCTTCATACTCTGACAAAATCACAGCGAGAAATCCTTAAACCAAATACCCGTTTTGCGCGGTCCATATCTCCGCGAAAACACAACGCACAGCCGGGAACCTCATATCTAATTGTAGTCCAAGTCCACTTCTACAAACCTATCCGAGTGGATCCTGGATGCGAGGTCCACAGCCGAGGCACCACGCGGTCAAAGTAGGTCGCAGGGGCCCTATTACGCGCGCCATATCTACCCGGAAATGGAACGCACAGCGGGGATTCTTATTTTGAATACACGGTCGCGACGTCCTCTAACTACCCATATAAGCAGAATAATAAACGGGTATCCACAGCCGAGGCAGCACGTATTTGAAAACCGCCGACCGATCTTCATACTCTGACAAAATCACAGCGATAGCGCCAATACTCTGTTTCCTTAAACCAAATCGCCGTCTTGCGCGGTCCATATCCCCGCGAATACACAACGCACAGCCGGGACACCTATGCCGACCTGTAGCCACCGTCAACCTCTAAAGACATGTGGAGGGTGATCCACAATCGGACACTCACAGCCGAGGCACGACGCGGTCAAAGTAGGTCGCAGGGACCATATTACGCGCGCCATATCTACCCGGAAATAGAACGCACAGCGGGGATACTCATGCCCAGTTGTCGAGCTGGAAGTCCTCTAACCACCCATATAAGATGAATAATAAACGGATACACACAGCCGATGCAGCGCGTGTTTGAAAACCGCCGATCGATCTTCATACTCTGACAAAATCACAGCGAAAAATCCTTAAACCAAATACCCGTTTTGCGCGGTCCATATCTCCGCGAAAACACAACGCACAGCCGGGAACCTCATATCTAATTGTAGTCCAAGTCCACTTCTACAAACCTCACCGAGTGGATCCTGGATGCGAGGTCCACAGCCGAGGCACCACGCGGTCAAAGTAGGTCGCAGGGGCCCTATTACGCGCGCCATATCTACCCGGAAATGGAACGCACAGCGGGGATTCTTATTTTGAATACACGGTCGCGACGTCCTCTAACTACCCATATAAGCAGAATAATAAACGGGTATCCACAGCCGAGGCAGCACGTATTTGAAAACCGCCGACCGATCTTCATACTCTGACAAAATCACAGCGATAGCGCCAATACTCTGTTTCCTTAAACCAAATCGCCGTCTTGCGCGGTCCATATCCCCGCGAATACACAACGCACAGCCGGGACACCTATGCCGACCTGTAGCCACCGTCAACCTCTAAAGACATGTGGAGGGTGATCCACAATCGGACACTCACAGCCGAGGCACGACGCGGTCAAAGTAGGTCGCAGGGACCATATTACGCGCGCCATATCTACCCGGAAATAGAACGCACAGCGGGGATACTCATGCCCAGTTGTCAAGCTGGAAGTCCTCTAACCACCCATATAAGATGAATAATAAACGGATACACACAGCCGATGCAGCGCGTGTTTGAAAACCGCCGATCGATCTTCATACTCTGACAAAATCACAGCGAAAAATCCTTAAACCAAATACCCGTTTTGCGCGGTCCATATCTCCGCGAAAACACAACGCACAGCCGGGAACCTCATATCTAATTGTAGTCCAAGTCCACTTCTACAAACCTATCCGAGTGGATCCTGGATGCGAGGTCCACAGCCGAGGCACCACGCGGTCAAAGTAGGTCGCAGGGGCCCTATTACGCGCGCCATATCTACCCGGAAATGGAACGCACAGCGGGGATTCTTATTTTGAATACACGGTCGCGACGTCCTCTAACTACCCATATAAGCAGAATAATAAACGGGTATCCACAGCCGAGGCAGCACGTATTTGAAAACCGCCGACCGATCTTCATACTCTGACAAAATCACAGCGATAGCGCCAATACTCTGTTTCCTTAAACCAAATCGCCGTCTTGCGCGGTCCATATCCCCGCGAATACACAACGCACAGCCGGGACACCTATGCCGACCTGTAGCCACCGTCAACCTCTAAAGACATGTGGAGGGTGATCCACAATCGGACACTCACAGCCGAGGCACGACGCGGTCAAAGTAGGTCGCAGGGACCATATTACGCGCGCCATATCTACCCGGAAATAGAACGCACAGCGGGGATACTCATGCCCAGTTGTCAAGCTGGAAGTCCTCTAACCACCCATATAAGATGAATAATAAACGGATACACACAGCCGATGCAGCGCGTGTTTGAAAACCGCCGATCGATCTTCATACTCTGACAAAATCACAGCGAAAAATCCTTAAACCAAATACCCGTTTTGCGCGGTCCATATCTCCGCGAAAACACAACGCACAGCCGGGAACCTCATATCTAATTGTAGTCCAAGTCCACTTCTACAAACCTATCCGAGTGGATCCTGGATGCGAGGTCCACAGCCGAGGCACCACGCGGTCAAAGTAGGTCGCAGGGGCCCTATTACGCGCGCCATATCTACCCGGAAATGGAACGCACAGCGGGGATTCTTATTTTGAATACACGGTCGCGACGTCCTCTAACTACCCATATAAGCAGAATAATAAACGGGTATCCACAGCCGAGGCAGCACGTATTTGAAAACCGCCGACCGATCTTCATACTCTGACAAAATCACAGCGATAGCGCCAATACTCTGTTTCCTTAAACCAAATCGCCGTCTTGCGCGGTCCATATCCCCGCGAATACACAACGCACAGCCGGGACACCTATGCCGACCTGTAGCCACCGTCAACCTCTAAAGACATGTGGAGGGTGATCCACAATCGGACACTCACAGCCGAGGCACGACGCGGTCAAAGTAGGTCGCAGGGACCATATTACGCGCGCCATATCTACCCGGAAATAGAACGCACAGCGGGGATACTCATGCCCAGTTGTCGAGCTGGAAGTCCTCTAACCACCCATATAAGATGAATAATAAACGGATACACACAGCCGATGCAGCGCGTGTTTGAAAACCGCCGATCGATCTTCATACTCTGACAAAATCACAGCGAAAAATCCTTAAACCAAATACCCGTTTTGCGCGGTCCATATCTCCGCGAAAACACAACGCACAGCCGGGAACCTCATATCTAATTGTAGTCCAAGTCCACTTCTACAAACCTATCCGAGTGGATCCTGGATGCGAGGTCCACAGCCGAGGCACCACGCGGTCAAAGTAGGTCGCAGGGGCCCTATTACGCGCGCCATATCTACCCGGAAATGGAACGCACAGCGGGGATTCTTATTTTGAATACACGGTCGCGACGTCCTCTAACTACCCATATAAGCAGAATAATAAACGGGTATCCACAGCCGAGGCAGCACGTATTTGAAAACCGCCGACCGATCTTCATACTCTGACAAAATCACAGCGATAGCGCCAATACTCTGTTTCCTTAAACCAAATCGCCGTCTTGCGCGGTCCATATCCCCGCGAATACACAACGCACAGCCGGGACACCTATGCCGACCTGTAGCCACCGTCAACCTCTAAAGACATGTGGAGGGTGATCCACAATCGGACACTCACAGCCGAGGCACGACGCGGTCAAAGTAGGTCGCAGGGACCATATTACGCGCGCCATATCTACCCGGAAATAGAACGCACAGCGGGGATACTCATGCCCAGTTGTCAAGCTGGAAGTCCTCTAACCACCCATATAAGATGAATAATAAACGGATACACACAGCCGATGCAGCGCGTGTTTGAAAACCGCCGATCGATCTTCATACTCTGACAAAATCACAGCGAAAAATCCTTAAACCAAATACCCGTTTTGCGCGGTCCATATCTCCGCGAAAACACAACGCACAGCCGGGAACCTCATATCTAATTGTAGTCCAAGTCCACTTCTACAAACCTATCCGAGTGGATCCTGGATGCGAGGTCCACAGCCGAGGCACCACGCGGTCAAAGTAGGTCGCAGGGGCCCTATTACGCGCGCCATATCTACCCGGAAATGGAACGCACAGCGGGGATTCTTATTTTGAATACACGGTCGCGACGTCCTCTAACTACCCATATAAGCAGAATAATAAACGGGTATCCACAGCCGAGGCAGCACGTATTTGAAAACCGCCGACCGATCTTCATACTCTGACAAAATCACAGCGATAGCGCCAATACTCTGTTTCCTTAAACCAAATCGCCGTCTTGCGCGGTCCATATCCCCGCGAATACACAACGCACAGCCGGGACACCTATGCCGACCTGTAGCCACCGTCAACCTCTAAAGACATGTGGAGGGTGATCCACAATCGGACACTCACAGCCGAGGCACGACGCGGTCAAAGTAGGTCGCAGGGACCATATTACGCGCGCCATATCTACCCGGAAATAGAACGCACAGCGGGGATACTCATGCCCAGTTGTCAAGCTGGAAGTCCTCTAACCACCCATATAAGATGAATAATAAACGGATACACACAGCCGATGCAGCGCGTGTTTGAAAACCGCCGATCGATCTTCATACTCTGACAAAATCACAGCGAAAAATCCTTAAACCAAATACCCGTTTTGCGCGGTCCATATCTCCGCGAAAACACAACGCACAGCCGGGAACCTCATATCTAATTGTAGTCCAAGTCCACTTCTACAAACCTATCCGAGTGGATCCTGGATGCGAGGTCCACAGCCGAGGCACCACGCGGTCAAAGTAGGTCGCAGGGGCCCTATTACGCGCGCCATATCTACCCGGAAATGGAACGCACAGCGGGGATTCTTATTTTGAATACACGGTCGCGACGTCCTCTAACTACCCATATAAGCAGAATAATAAACGGGTATCCACAGCCGAGGCAGCACGTATTTGAAAACCGCCGACCGATCTTCATACTCTGACAAAATCACAGCGATAGCGCCAATACTCTGTTTCCTTAAACCAAATCGCCGTCTTGCGCGGTCCATATCCCCGCGAATACACAACGCACAGCCGGGACACCTATGCCGACCTGTAGCCACCGTCAACCTCTAAAGACATGTGGAGGGTGATCCACAATCGGACACTCACAGCCGAGGCACGACGCGGTCAAAGTAGGTCGCAGGGACCATATTACGCGCGCCATATCTACCCGGAAATAGAACGCACAGCGGGGATACTCATGCCCAGTTGTCAAGCTGGAAGTCCTCTAACCACCCATATAAGATGAATAATAAACGGATACACACAGCCGATGCAGCGCGTGTTTGAAAACCGCCGATCGATCTTCATACTCTGACAAAATCACAGCGAAAAATCCTTAAACCAAATACCCGTTTTGCGCGGTCCATATCTCCGCGAAAACACAACGCACAGCCGGGAACCTCATATCTAATTGTAGTCCAAGTCCACTTCTACAAACCTATCCGAGTGGATCCTGGATGCGAGGTCCACAGCCGAGGCACCACGCGGTCAAAGTAGGTCGCAGGGGCCCTATTACGCGCGCCATATCTACCCGGAAATGGAACGCACAGCGGGGATTCTTATTTTGAATACACGGTCGCGACGTCCTCTAACTACCCATATAAGCAGAATAATAAACGGGTATCCACAGCCGAGGCAGCACGTATTTGAAAACCGCCGACCGATCTTCATACTCTGACAAAATCACAGCGATAGCGCCAATACTCTGTTTCCTTAAACCAAATCGCCGTCTTGCGCGGTCCATATCCCCGCGAATACACAACGCACAGCCGGGACACCTATGCCGACCTGTAGCCACCGTCAACCTCTAAAGACATGTGGAGGGTGATCCACAATCGGACACTCACAGCCGAGGCACGACGCGGTCAAAGTAGGTCGCAGGGACCATATTACGCGCGCCATATCTACCCGGAAATAGAACGCACAGCGGGGATACTCATGCCCAGTTGTCAAGCTGGAAGTCCTCTAACCACCCATATAAGATGAATAATAAACGGATACACACAGCCGATGCAGCGCGTGTTTGAAAACCGCCGATCGATCTTCATACTCTGACAAAATCACAGCGAAAAATCCTTAAACCAAATACCCGTTTTGCGCGGTCCATATCTCCGCGAAAACACAACGCACAGCCGGGAACCTCATATCTAATTGTAGTCCAAGTCCACTTCTACAAACCTATCCGAGTGGATCCTGGATGCGAGGTCCACAGCCGAGGCACCACGCGGTCAAAGTAGGTCGCAGGGGCCCTATTACGCGCGCCATATCTACCCGGAAATGGAACGCACAGCGGGGATTCTTATTTTGAATACACGGTCGCGACGTCCTCTAACTACCCATATAAGCAGAATAATAAACGGGTATCCACAGCCGAGGCAGCACGTATTTGAAAACCGCCGACCGATCTTCATACTCTGACAAAATCACAGCGATAGCGCCAATACTCTGTTTCCTTAAACCAAATCGCCGTCTTGCGCGGTCCATATCCCCGCGAATACACAACGCACAGCCGGGACACCTATGCCGACCTGTAGCCACCGTCAACCTCTAAAGACATGTGGAGGGTGATCCACAATCGGACACTCACAGCCGAGGCACGACGCGGTCAAAGTAGGTCGCAGGGACCATATTACGCGCGCCATATCTACCCGGAAATAGAACGCACAGCGGGGATACTCATGCCCAGTTGTCAAGCTGGAAGTCCTCTAACCACCCATATAAGATGAATAATAAACGGATACACACAGCCGATGCAGCGCGTGTTTGAAAACCGCCGATCGATCTTCATACTCTGACAAAATCACAGCGAAAAATCCTTAAACCAAATACCCGTTTTGCGCGGTCCATATCTCCGCGAAAACACAACGCACAGCCGGGAACCTCATATCTAATTGTAGTCCAAGTCCACTTCTACAAACCTATCCGAGTGGATCCTGGATGCGAGGTCCACAGCCGAGGCACCACGCGGTCAAAGTAGGTCGCAGGGGCCCTATTACGCGCGCCATATCTACCCGGAAATGGAACGCACAGCGGGGATTCTTATTTTGAATACACGGTCGCGACGTCCTCTAACTACCCATATAAGCAGAATAATAAACGGGTATCCACAGCCGAGGCAGCACGTATTTGAAAACCGCCGACCGATCTTCATACTCTGACAAAATCACAGCGATAGCGCCAATACTCTGTTTCCTTAAACCAAATCGCCGTCTTGCGCGGTCCATATCCCCGCGAATACACAACGCACAGCCGGGACACCTATGCCGACCTGTAGCCACCGTCAACCTCTAAAGACATGTGGAGGGTGATCCACAATCGGACACTCACAGCCGAGGCACGACGCGGTCAAAGTAGGTCGCAGGGACCATATTACGCGCGCCATATCTACCCGGAAATAGAACGCACAGCGGGGATACTCATGCCCAGTTGTCAAGCTGGAAGTCCTCTAACCACCCATATAAGATGAATAATAAACGGATACACACAGCCGATGCAGCGCGTGTTTGAAAACCGCCGATCGATCTTCATACTCTGACAAAATCACAGCGAAAAATCCTTAAACCAAATACCCGTTTTGCGCGGTCCATATCTCCGCGAAAACACAACGCACAGCCGGGAACCTCATATCTAATTGTAGTCCAAGTCCACTTCTACAAACCTATCCGAGTGGATCCTGGATGCGAGGTCCACAGCCGAGGCACCACGCGGTCAAAGTAGGTCGCAGGGGCCCTATTACGCGCGCCATATCTACCCGGAAATGGAACGCACAGCGGGGATTCTTATTTTGAATACACGGTCGCGACGTCCTCTAACTACCCATATAAGCAGAATAATAAACGGGTATCCACAGCCGAGGCAGCACGTATTTGAAAACCGCCGACCGATCTTCATACTCTGACAAAATCACAGCGATAGCGCCAATACTCTGTTTCCTTAAACCAAATCGCCGTCTTGCGCGGTCCATATCCCCGCGAATACACAACGCACAGCCGGGACACCTATGCCGACCTGTAGCCACCGTCAACCTCTAAAGACATGTGGAGGGTGATCCACAATCGGACACTCACAGCCGAGGCACGACGCGGTCAAAGTAGGTCGCAGGGACCATATTACGCGCGCCATATCTACCCGGAAATAGAACGCACAGCGGGGATACTCATGCCCAGTTGTCGAGCTGGAAGTCCTCTAACCACCCATATAAGATGAATAATAAACGGATACACACAGCCGATGCAGCGCGTGTTTGAAAACCGCCGATCGATCTTCATACTCTGACAAAATCACAGCGAAAAATCCTTAAACCAAATACCCGTTTTGCGCGGTCCATATCTCCGCGAAAACACAACGCACAGCCGGGAACCTCATATCTAATTGTAGTCCAAGTCCACTTCTACAAACCTATCCGAGTGGATCCTGGATGCGAGGTCCACAGCCGAGGCACCACGCGGTCAAAGTAGGTCGCAGGGGCCCTATTACGCGCGCCATATCTACCCGGAAATGGAACGCACAGCGGGGATTCTTATTTTGAATACACGGTCGCGACGTCCTCTAACTACCCATATAAGCAGAATAATAAACGGGTATCCACAGCCGAGGCAGCACGTATTTGAAAACCGCCGACCGATCTTCATACTCTGACAAAATCACAGCGATAGCGCCAATACTCTGTTTCCTTAAACCAAATCGCCGTCTTGCGCGGTCCATATCCCCGCGAATACACAACGCACAGCCGGGACACCTATGCCGACCTGTAGCCACCGTCAACCTCTAAAGACATGTGGAGGGTGATCCACAATCGGACACTCACAGCCGAGGCACGACGCGGTCAAAGTAGGTCGCAGGGACCATATTACGCGCGCCATATCTACCCGGAAATAGAACGCACAGCGGGGATACTCATGCCCAGTTGTCGAGCTGGAAGTCCTCTAACCACCCATATAAGATGAATAATAAACGGATACACACAGCCGATGCAGCGCGTGTTTGAAAACCGCCGATCGATCTTCATACTCTGACAAAATCACAGCGAAAAATCCTTAAACCAAATACCCGTTTTGCGCGGTCCATATCTCCGCGAAAACACAACGCACAGCCGGGAACCTCATATCTAATTGTAGTCCAAGTCCACTTCTACAAACCTCACCGAGTGGATCCTGGATGCGAGGTCCACAGCCGAGGCACCACGCGGTCAAAGTAGGTCGCAGGGGCCCTATTACGCGCGCCATATCTACCCGGAAATGGAACGCACAGCGGGGATTCTTATTTTGAATACACGGTCGCGACGTCCTCTAACTACCCATATAAGCAGAATAATAAACGGGTATCCACAGCCGAGGCAGCACGTATTTGAAAACCGCCGACCGATCTTCATACTCTGACAAAATCACAGCGATAGCGCCAATACTCTGTTTCCTTAAACCAAATCGCCGTCTTGCGCGGTCCATATCCCCGCGAATACACAACGCACAGCCGGGACACCTATGCCGACCTGTAGCCACCGTCAACCTCTAAAGACATGTGGAGGGTGATCCACAATCGGACACTCACAGCCGAGGCACGACGCGGTCAAAGTAGGTCGCAGGGACCATATTACGCGCGCCATATCTACCCGGAAATAGAACGCACAGCGGGGATACTCATGCCCAGTTGTCAAGCTGGAAGTCCTCTAACCACCCATATAAGATGAATAATAAACGGATACACACAGCCGATGCAGCGCGTGTTTGAAAACCGCCGATCGATCTTCATACTCTGACAAAATCACAGCGAAAAATCCTTAAACCAAATACCCGTTTTGCGCGGTCCATATCTCCGCGAAAACACAACGCACAGCCGGGAACCTCATATCTAATTGTAGTCCAAGTCCACTTCTACAAACCTATCCGAGTGGATCCTGGATGCGAGGTCCACAGCCGAGGCACCACGCGGTCAAAGTAGGTCGCAGGGGCCCTATTACGCGCGCCATATCTACCCGGAAATGGAACGCACAGCGGGGATTCTTATTTTGAATACACGGTCGCGACGTCCTCTAACTACCCATATAAGCAGAATAATAAACGGGTATCCATAGCCGAGGCAGCACGTATTTGAAAACCGCCGACCGATCTTCATACTCTGACAAAATCACAGCGATAGCGCCAATACTCTGTTTCCTTAAACCAAATCGCCGTCTTGCGCGGTCCATATCCCCGCGAATACACAACGCACAGCCGGGACACCTATGCCGACCTGTAGCCACCGTCAACCTCTAAAGACATGTGGAGGGTGATCCACAATCGGACACTCACAGCCGAGGCACGACGCGGTCAAAGTAGGTCGCAGGGACCATATTACGCGCGCCATATCTACCCGGAAATAGAACGCACAGCGGGGATACTCATGCCCAGTTGTCAAGCTGGAAGTCCTCTAACCACCCATATAAGATGAATAATAAACGGATACACACAGCCGATGCAGCGCGTGTTTGAAAACCGCCGATCGATCTTCATACTCTGACAAAATCACAGCGAAAAATCCTTAAACCAAATACCCGTTTTGCGCGGTCCATATCTCCGCGAAAACACAACGCACAGCCGGGAACCTCATATCTAATTGTAGTCCAAGTCCACTTCTACAAACCTATCCGAGTGGATCCTGGATGCGAGGTCCACAGCCGAGGCACCACGCGGTCAAAGTAGGTCGCAGGGGCCCTATTACGCGCGCCATATCTACCCGGAAATGGAACGCACAGCGGGGATTCTTATTTTGAATACACGGTCGCGACGTCCTCTAACTACCCATATAAGCAGAATAATAAACGGGTATCCACAGCCGAGGCAGCACGTATTTGAAAACCGCCGACCGATCTTCATACTCTGACAAAATCACAGCGATAGCGCCAATACTCTGTTTCCTTAAACCAAATCGCCGTCTTGCGCGGTCCATATCCCCGCGAATACACAACGCACAGCCGGGACACCTATGCCGACCTGTAGCCACCGTCAACCTCTAAAGACATGTGGAGGGTGATCCACAATCGGACACTCACAGCCGAGGCACGACGCGGTCAAAGTAGGTCGCAGGGACCATATTACGCGCGCCATATCTACCCGGAAATAGAACGCACAGCGGGGATACTCATGCCCAGTTGTCGAGCTGGAAGTCCTCTAACCACCCATATAAGATGAATAATAAACGGATACACACAGCCGATGCAGCGCGTGTTTGAAAACCGCCGATCGATCTTCATACTCTGACAAAATCACAGCGAAAAATCCTTAAACCAAATACCCGTTTTGCGCGGTCCATATCTCCGCGAAAACACAACGCACAGCCGGGAACCTCATATCTAATTGTAGTCCAAGTCCACTTCTACAAACCTATCCGAGTGGATCCTGGATGCGAGGTCCACAGCCGAGGCACCACGCGGTCAAAGTAGGTCGCAGGGGCCCTATTACGCGCGCCATATCTACCCGGAAATGGAACGCACAGCGGGGATTCTTATTTTGAATACACGGTCGCGACGTCCTCTAACTACCCATATAAGCAGAATAATAAACGGGTATCCACAGCCGAGGCAGCACGTATTTGAAAACCGCCGACCGATCTTCATACTCTGACAAAATCACAGCGATAGCGCCAATACTCTGTTTCCTTAAACCAAATCGCCGTCTTGCGCGGTCCATATCCCCGCGAATACACAACGCACAGCCGGGACACCTATGCCGACCTGTAGCCACCGTCAACCTCTAAAGACATGTGGAGGGTGATCCACAATCGGACACTCACAGCCGAGGCACGACGCGGTCAAAGTAGGTCGCAGGGACCATATTACGCGCGCCATATCTACCCGGAAATAGAACGCACAGCGGGGATACTCATGCCCAGTTGTCAAGCTGGAAGTCCTCTAACCACCCATATAAGATGAATAATAAACGGATACACACAGCCGATGCAGCGCGTGTTTGAAAACCGCCGATCGATCTTCATACTCTGACAAAATCACAGCGAAAAATCCTTAAACCAAATACCCGTTTTGCGCGGTCCATATCTCCGCGAAAACACAACGCACAGCCGGGAACCTCATATCTAATTGTAGTCCAAGTCCACTTCTACAAACCTATCCGAGTGGATCCTGGATGCGAGGTCCACAGCCGAGGCACCACGCGGTCAAAGTAGGTCGCAGGGGCCCTATTACGCGCGCCATATCTACCCGGAAATGGAACGCACAGCGGGGATTCTTATTTTGAATACACGGTCGCGACGTCCTCTAACTACCCATATAAGCAGAATAATAAACGGGTATCCACAGCCGAGGCAGCACGTATTTGAAAACCGCCGACCGATCTTCATACTCTGACAAAATCACAGCGATAGCGCCAATACTCTGTTTCCTTAAACCAAATCGCCGTCTTGCGCGGTCCATATCCCCGCGAATACACAACGCACAGCCGGGACACCTATGCCGACCTGTAGCCACCGTCAACCTCTAAAGACATGTGGAGGGTGATCCACAATCGGACACTCACAGCCGAGGCACGACGCGGTCAAAGTAGGTCGCAGGGACCATATTACGCGCGCCATATCTACCCGGAAATAGAACGCACAGCGGGGATACTCATGCCCAGTTGTCAAGCTGGAAGTCCTCTAACCACCCATATAAGATGAATAATAAACGGATACACACAGCCGATGCAGCGCGTGTTTGAAAACCGCCGATCGATCTTCATACTCTGACAAAATCACAGCGAAAAATCCTTAAACCAAATACCCGTTTTGCGCGGTCCATATCTCCGCGAAAACACAACGCACAGCCGGGAACCTCATATCTAATTGTAGTCCAAGTCCACTTCTACAAACCTATCCGAGTGGATCCTGGATGCGAGGTCCACAGCCGAGGCACCACGCGGTCAAAGTAGGTCGCAGGGGCCCTATTACGCGCGCCATATCTACCCGGAAATGGAACGCACAGCGGGGATTCTTATTTTGAATACACGGTCGCGACGTCCTCTAACTACCCATATAAGCAGAATAATAAACGGGTATCCACAGCCGAGGCAGCACGTATTTGAAAACCGCCGACCGATCTTCATACTCTGACAAAATCACAGCGATAGCGCCAATACTCTGTTTCCTTAAACCAAATCGCCGTCTTGCGCGGTCCATATCCCCGCGAATACACAACGCACAGCCGGGACACCTATGCCGACCTGTAGCCACCGTCAACCTCTAAAGACATGTGGAGGGTGATCCACAATCGGACACTCACAGCCGAGGCACGACGCGGTCAAAGTAGGTCGCAGGGACCATATTACGCGCGCCATATCTACCCGGAAATAGAACGCACAGCGGGGATACTCATGCCCAGTTGTCGAGCTGGAAGTCCTCTAACCACCCATATAAGATGAATAATAAACGGATACACACAGCCGATGCAGCGCGTGTTTGAAAACCGCCGATCGATCTTCATACTCTGACAAAATCACAGCGAAAAATCCTTAAACCAAATACCCGTTTTGCGCGGTCCATATCTCCGCGAAAACACAACGCACAGCCGGGAACCTCATATCTAATTGTAGTCCAAGTCCACTTCTACAAACCTATCCGAGTGGATCCTGGATGCGAGGTCCACAGCCGAGGCACCACGCGGTCAAAGTAGGTCGCAGGGGCCCTATTACGCGCGCCATATCTACCCGGAAATGGAACGCACAGCGGGGATTCTTATTTTGAATACACGGTCGCGACGTCCTCTAACTACCCATATAAGCAGAATAATAAACGGGTATCCACAGCCGAGGCAGCACGTATTTGAAAACCGCCGACCGATCTTCATACTCTGACAAAATCACAGCGATAGCGCCAATACTCTGTTTCCTTAAACCAAATCGCCGTCTTGCGCGGTCCATATCCCCGCGAATACACAACGCACAGCCGGGACACCTATGCCGACCTGTAGCCACCGTCAACCTCTAAAGACATGTGGAGGGTGATCCACAATCGGACACTCACAGCCGAGGCACGACGCGGTCAAAGTAGGTCGCAGGGACCATATTACGCGCGCCATATCTACCCGGAAATAGAACGCACAGCGGGGATACTCATGCCCAGTTGTCGAGCTGGAAGTCCTCTAACCACCCATATAAGATGAATAATAAACGGATACACACAGCCGATGCAGCGCGTGTTTGAAAACCGCCGATCGATCTTCATACTCTGACAAAATCACAGCGAAAAATCCTTAAACCAAATACCCGTTTTGCGCGGTCCATATCTCCGCGAAAACACAACGCACAGCCGGGAACCTCATATCTAATTGTAGTCCAAGTCCACTTCTACAAACCTCACCGAGTGGATCCTGGATGCGAGGTCCACAGCCGAGGCACCACGCGGTCAAAGTAGGTCGCAGGGGCCCTATTACGCGCGCCATATCTACCCGGAAATGGAACGCACAGCGGGGATTCTTATTTTGAATACACGGTCGCGACGTCCTCTAACTACCCATATAAGCAGAATAATAAACGGGTATCCACAGCCGA
This sequence comes from Anarhichas minor, assembly GCF_050575085.1. NCBI lineage: Eukaryota > Metazoa > Chordata > Actinopteri > Perciformes > Anarhichadidae > Anarhichas > Anarhichas minor. Next base: position 26,743 of record NW_027466649.1, read on the forward strand.
GGCAGCACGTATTTGAAAACCGCCGACCGATCTTCATACTCTGACAAAATCACAGCGATAGCGCCAATACTCTGTTTCCTTAAACCAAATCGCCGTCTTGCGCGGTCCATATCCCCGCGAATACACAACGCACAGCCGGGACACCTATGCCGACCTGTAGCCACCGTCAACCTCTAAAGACATGTGGAGGGTGATCCACAATCGGACACTCACAGCCGAGGCACGACGCGGTCAAAGTAGGTCGCAGGGACCATATTACGCGCGCCATATCTACCCGGAAATAGAACGCACAGCGGGGATACTCATGCCCAGTTGTCAAGCTGGAAGTCCTCTAACCACCCATATAAGATGAATAATAAACGGATACACACAGCCGATGCAGCGCGTGTTTGAAAACCGCCGATCGATCTTCATACTCTGACAAAATCACAGCGAAAAATCCTTAAACCAAATACCCGTTTTGCGCGGTCCATATCTCCGCGAAAACACAACGCACAGCCGGGAACCTCATATCTAATTGTAGTCCAAGTCCACTTCTACAAACCTATCCGAGTGGATCCTGGATGCGAGGTCCACAGCCGAGGCACCACGCGGTCAAAGTAGGTCGCAGGGGCCCTATTACGCGCGCCATATCTACCCGGAAATGGAACGCACAGCGGGGATTCTTATTTTGAATACACGGTCGCGACGTCCTCTAACTACCCATATAAGCAGAATAATAAACGGGTATCCACAGCCGAGGCAGCACGTATTTGAAAACCGCCGACCGATCTTCATACTCTGACAAAATCACAGCGATAGCGCCAATACTCTGTTTCCTTAAACCAAATCGCCGTCTTGCGCGGTCCATATCCCCGCGAATACACAACGCACAGCCGGGACACCTATGCCGACCTGTAGCCACCGTCAACCTCTAAAGACATGTGGAGGGTGATCCACAATCGGACACTCACAGCCGAGGCACGACGCGGTCAAAGTAGGTCGCAGGGACCATATTACGCGCGCCATATCTACCCGGAAATAGAACGCACAGCGGGGATACTCATGCCCAGTTGTCAAGCTGGAAGTCCTCTAACCACCCATATAAGATGAATAATAAACGGATACACACAGCCGATGCAGCGCGTGTTTGAAAACCGCCGATCGATCTTCATACTCTGACAAAATCACAGCGAAAAATCCTTAAACCAAATACCCGTTTTGCGCGGTCCATATCTCCGCGAAAACACAACGCACAGCCGGGAACCTCATATCTAATTGTAGTCCAAGTCCACTTCTACAAACCTATCCGAGTGGATCCTGGATGCGAGGTCCACAGCCGAGGCACCACGCGGTCAAAGTAGGTCGCAGGGGCCCTATTACGCGCGCCATATCTACCCGGAAATGGAACGCACAGCGGGGATTCTTATTTTGAATACACGGTCGCGACGTCCTCTAACTACCCATATAAGCAGAATAATAAACGGGTATCCACAGCCGAGGCAGCACGTATTTGAAAACCGCCGACCGATCTTCATACTCTGACAAAATCACAGCGATAGCGCCAATACTCTGTTTCCTTAAACCAAATCGCCGTCTTGCGCGGTCCATATCCCCGCGAATACACAACGCACAGCCGGGACACCTATGCCGACCTGTAGCCACCGTCAACCTCTAAAGACATGTGGAGGGTGATCCACAATCGGACACTCACAGCCGAGGCACGACGCGGTCAAAGTAGGTCGCAGGGACCATATTACGCGCGCCATATCTACCCGGAAATAGAACGCACAGCGGGGATACTCATGCCCAGTTGTCGAGCTGGAAGTCCTCTAACCACCCATATAAGATGAATAATAAACGGATACACACAGCCGATGCAGCGCGTGTTTGAAAACCGCCGATCGATCTTCATACTCTGACAAAATCACAGCGAAAAATCCTTAAACCAAATACCCGTTTTGCGCGGTCCATATCTCCGCGAAAACACAACGCACAGCCGGGAACCTCATATCTAATTGTAGTCCAAGTCCACTTCTACAAACCTATCCGAGTGGATCCTGGATGCGAGGTCCACAGCCGAGGCACCACGCGGTCAAAGTAGGTCGCAGGGGCCCTATTACGCGCGCCATATCTACCCGGAAATGGAACGCACAGCGGGGATTCTTATTTTGAATACACGGTCGCGACGTCCTCTAACTACCCATATAAGCAGAATAATAAACGGGTATCCACAGCCGAGGCAGCACGTATTTGAAAACCGCCGACCGATCTTCATACTCTGACAAAATCACAGCGATAGCGCCAATACTCTGTTTCCTTAAACCAAATCGCCGTCTTGCGCGGTCCATATCCCCGCGAATACACAACGCACAGCCGGGACACCTATGCCGACCTGTAGCCACCGTCAACCTCTAAAGACATGTGGAGGGTGATCCACAATCGGACACTCACAGCCGAGGCACGACGCGGTCAAAGTAGGTCGCAGGGACCATATTACGCGCGCCATATCTACCCGGAAATAGAACGCACAGCGGGGATACTCATGCCCAGTTGTCAAGCTGGAAGTCCTCTAACCACCCATATAAGATGAATAATAAACGGATACACACAGCCGATGCAGCGCGTGTTTGAAAACCGCCGATCGATCT